>NC_058081.1:476044670-476339670 GCF_014858855.1 Bufo gargarizans | reverse complement strand
TCACAGACCCTCCCCTCTGCTCTGATTGACAGCTGTAACATCTAAACAGGAGACCACTACAGCTGTCACTCAGCAGAGGGGAGGGGCTGTGAATTAGCACAGTGCAGAGGGCACTTCGCAGTGAATCTCCACCCTTAACCCTTAAAGTGGTTATCCCATAACTAAAGTAAAAAATTAAAATCAGACATCATATAGTACGTGGCAACCTCTTTCTAACAAAGTTAGAACCAGTCCTGTACCTGACATGGATCCAGAGATCTTCATATTCATTGCTCTGTTAGATTTATATCAAGCTGACAGATCAAGGGGAGTGTCTATTCTGCTGCAGCTCAGGGGGCGTGACCATGCTCTCCCTATCCCAGCTCAGGAGGCAGCTGAAGGATGAAACTGAGCATGTGCGGCCTTCTCAGTGAGCAGGTCAAAAAAACAAACAGCAGGTGGTTTGAAAAACGTAGAATATTTTTTGTGCGACCACCCCTTTGAGAGCAGAATTTGGCAGAACATTGATATACTCACTACTACTAAACAGCTGACCAGTGGTGGTGCAGGTATCGGGCTCTTGTCGATCTGATATTGGTGGCCTGTCCTGAGAAAGTGGCTAACCCCTTTAATGTTTGTTAGAAAAATGGTGTGCTGAGTCTATAGAAGGCGCCTCAAAGTCTTCATACACTGAAGGAGAGACTTCTGGGTGTTTGTATCTGGCTCGTACACACTCTGCTCCACTCGTTCATTAATTCATAGCCTCTCATGGTTAATATCACACAGGCCATTTCTAGAGCTTGCAGCAAATGGGAAAAGAACGGGTCTAATTAAGACGGATGTATCTCCAGAGAGGGCTCCGCTTAATGGAGGCTGTTTAGTCCACGCTCAGACAAGGAAACTGCTGTTCATTCTCCTTAGCCAACTTCAAATTAAGGAACCGCAAAAATGAAATTGTGTGAAGTTGAAAAAATAATAGGGTAATAGTAACGGTATAGGTGGAAGGAGAGTGAGAGCTCCTGAACACAGAGGATTATGCAGCACGTAGTCATCCCTTTATTTCCATCTTATCGCTACAAGCTCCAGAGCCTCTGCAGATAATGGCACAGAGCTTCTCGTTCTGTACGGAAAACTCATCAATTAAGTCACCCAGTAATTTGTAATAAATTAATCCATATGTGTGAACTCCAGAAATGTTCAGGATATTTCATTACTTTGCAATGCTTCTAAAGAACATACTGTATGCAGGCAGGGCTGGTTCGAAGGCTGGCATGTGCCCATGCAAATTAAAGCTGACAGTCTGCAGGTAAAGCACATCTTGTTTGGTTCATTTAAAATCCATTGTGGTGGTGCATAGAGCCAAACATTTTAGAATTGTCTCAATGTCCCAATATTTATGGACCTGACTATATTCGCTAAAGTAATCCGCACCATCGCATTTACAAGCACGAAATTTGGCACACTGGTACATCAGGTGTCTAGGAAGGTTTTCGGCTCTCAGCTCTCTAGCATGTACCGTTCCTGAGATATTCCCAAAAATGCATTAGTCAATAGAATCCTGCTCACATGTCCCTTATCAGCCAATAGAAGCTTGCATGCCCTTATTGTTTGATATTGCATGTCAGTATTTTTTGAGCGGTACTGTGTGTGTAATGTATGGTGGTGTTATTTGAGCAGTACTGTGCCAGCAATGTATTTGTATGGCAATAGTATAGGGCTGCAACGATTAATCGATGTAATCGATTATATTCGATAACTGGATTCGTTGTCGACGAATCCAGTTATCGAATAATCGCCGATTCGTTGCTATTCGGGCGGGCGGGCGGGCGGTCGCTGCATCTTTATTTTACCTTTTTACAATGACGCTCCCGCTCCTGTAACAGCCAGGCAGAGCGGACGGCGGCGTAACGTCACTCACTCACGTGACACGCCTGCTCCGCCTCCTTCATTCATGAAGTGGGCGGAGCAGGCGCGTCACGTGATTGAGTGACGTTACGCCGCCGTCCGCTCTGCCTGGCTGTTACAGGAGCGGGAGCGTCATTGTAAAAAGGTAAAATAAAGATGCAAGCATCGGGGCCGGGGCTGTTAGGGGGAAGGGGGAAGGGGAAGGGGGAATCTGTCTATGGCACTGCTATGGGAAGGGGGGGAGGATCTGTCTATGGCACTGCTATGGGGAGGGGGGTCTGTGCACTGTTATGAGGAAAGGGATCTGTGCACTGTTATGAGGAAAGGGATCTGTGCACTGTTATGAGGAAAGGGATCTGTGCACTGTTATGAGGAAAGGGATCTGTGCACTGTTATGAGGAAAGGGATCTGTGCACTGTTATGAGGAAAGGGATCTGTGCACTGTTATGAGGAAAGGGATCTGTGCACTGTTATGCCCATAACAGTGCACAGATCCCCTCTCCATAACTACGCCGTCCACAGATCCCCCATAACTACGCCGTCCACAGATCCCCCATAACTACGCCGTCCACAGATCCCCCATAACTACGCCGTCCACAGATCCCCCATAACTACGCCGTCCACAGATCCCCCATAACTACGCCGTCCACAGATCCCCCATAACTACGCCGTCCACAGATCCCCCATAACTACGCCGTCCACAGATCCCCCATAACTACGCCGTCCACAGATCCCCCATAACTACGCCGTCCACAGATCCCCCATAACTACGCCGTCCACAGATCCCCCATAACTACGCCGTCCACAGATCCCCCATAACTACGCCGTCCACAGATCCCCCATAACTACGCCGTCCACAGATCCCCCATAACTACGCCGTCCACAGATCCCCCATAAGTGTCGTCCACAGATCCCCATAATAGTGTCGTCCACAGATCCCCCATAATAGTGTCGTCCACAGATCCCCCATAATAGTGTCGTCCACAGATCCCCCATAATAGTGTCGTCCACAGATCCCCCATAATAGTGTCGTCCACAGATCCCCCATAATAGTGTCGTCCACAGATCCCCCATAAGTGTCGTCCACAGATCCCCCATAAGTGTCGTCCACAGATCCCCCATAATAGTGTCGTCCACAGATCCCCCATAATAGTGTCGTCCACAATTTGTTTTAATATGGCCTTTGAACATAATTTTTCAAGTAAGATCATATAAACCTCTCTGTTTGGTAATTTTGTCGTTTTTTCCGATTAATCGATTAATCGTAGAAATTAATCGGCAACTAATCGATTATTCAAATAATCGTTAGCTGCAGCCCTACAATAGTATTTGAGAACTACTGCATGGATATTGTGTGGCAGTAGTATTTGAACTCTACTGTATGGGCATTGTATGGCAGTTAGGGCTGCAGCTAACGATTATTTGAATAATCGATTAGTTGCCGATTAATTTCTACGATTAATCGATTAATCGGAAAAAACGACAAAATTACCAAACAGAGAGGTTTATATGATCTTACTTGAAAAATTATGTTCAAAGGCCATATTAAAACAAATTGTGGACGACACTATTATGGGGGATCTGTGGACGACACTATTATGGGGGATCTGTGGACGACACTATTATGGGGGATCTGTGGACGACACTATTATGGGGGATCTGTGGACGACACTATTATGGGGGATCTGTGGACGACACTATTATGGGGGATCTGTGGACGACACTTATGGGGGATCTGTGGACGACACTATTATGGGGGATCTGTGGACGACACTATATGGGGGATCTGTGGACGACACTATTATGGGGGATCTGTGGACGACACTATTATGGGGGATCTGTGGACGACACTTATGGGGGATCTGTGGACGACACTTATGGGGGATCTGTGGACGGCGTAGTTATGGGGGATCTGTGGACGGCGTAGGTATGGGGGATCTGTGGACGGCGTAGTTATGGGGGATCTGTGGACGGCGTAGTTATGGGGGATCTGTGGACGGCGTAGTTATGGGGGATCTGTGGACGGCGTAGTTATGGGGGATCTGTGGATGGCGTAGTTATGGAGAGGGGGATCTGTGCACTGTTATGGGCATAACAGTGCACAGATCCCTTTCCTCATAACAGTGCACAGATCCCTTTCCTCATAACAGTGCACAGATCCCTTTCCTCATAACAGTGCACAGATCCCTTTCCTCATAACAGTGCACAGATCCCTTTCCTCATAACAGTGCACAGATCCCTTTCCTCATAACAGTGCACAGACCCCCCTCCCCATAGCAGTGCCATAGACAGATCCTCCCCCCCTTCCCATAGCAGTGCCATAGACAGATTCCCCCTTCCCCCTTCCCCCTAACAGCCCCGGCCCCGATGCTTGCATCTTTATTTTACCTTTTTACAATGACGCTCCCGCTCCTGTAACAGCCAGGTAGAGCGGACGGCGGCGTAACGTCACTCAATCACGTGACGCGCCTGCTCCGCCCACTTCATGAATGAAGGAGGCGGAGCAGGCGTGTCACGTGAGTGAGTGACGTTACGCCGCCGTCCGCTCTGCCTGGCTGTTACAGGAGCGGGAGCGTCATTGTAAAAAGGTAAAATAAAGATGCAGCGACCGCCCGCCCGCCCGCCCGCCCGAATAGCAACGAATCGGCGATTATTCGATAACTGGATTCGTCGACAACGAATCCAGTTATCGAATATAATCGATTACATCGATTAATCGTTGCAGCCCTAATGGCAGTTGTATTTGAGCAGTACTATGTGGGCATTGTATGACAGTAGTATTTGATCAGTACTGTGTGGACATTGTATGGCATTAGTGTTTAAGCATTACTGTGTGATCATTGTAGTATTATTTGAATAGTACTGTACTGTTATGTGACATCGTATTGCCATATTCATATAGAAGCATTTGGGTATAATGTGTCTGTGTTATATACTTGCATTATGAGAACCACTGTCCACACATGACAGGCTTGCTTGTTGCTCTGAGCCCCATGTTCTATGCCTTTGAGGGAGGGCAGGCATTGTATGCCTATTGGGATGGCCAGCACCTACTGTCCTATGCATGGGACATTATAATTGTGGAGAATCATCTCAAATACTAACAATAATCTGTAGTTTATAAGAAGTGATGAATCTGCCGTTGAACCATATGGTCTAATAGTACAATGGACATTGCCCCATAGTACCACCCTTCAGCAGGACAGCATAGTACGGGGACTGGTCTGCTTTCAGAACAAAAGACGTGATGTTAATGTGAACAGAGCTTAACGTGTCTCCAATTCAATTTAACAGCTCTTCATGAAAGGCATTGCTGCGGCCATTATATCCCCACAGGGGTCATCGCTCAGCCTGCCTGGACTCTGAATGGCAAATCTGCCTAATCATGCAGTGATGCTTTCATTCTTCACTCTAGTGTTGCTGATAACAGGGTATGTGACATGCTTAGGGAAAGATTTATCAACACCGGCGCTTTCTTGATATCCCCTGCGCTGCTGGAAGATGCGCCTAATTTATGACGAGTCGCACACCTCATGAATTGGGCGCATCCTCCTGCAGTCCGTGCACCTAGATAGAAATCTATGACAGCTCGGAGCTGCTGAGGTCAGAAAACTGGCGTCAATGAAGGTAAAGTTGTCGGGCATACTTTCTGCCTGCAAATCTGGATGGAAAATCTGCATGATATCTGTTATGTGTGTGAACATACCCTTAGGCCCCTTTCACACGGGCGAGTATTCCGCGCGGATGCGATGCGTGAATTGAACGCATTGCACCCGCGCGGAATCTCGACCCATTCATTTCTATGGGGCTGTTCACATGAGCGGTGATTTTCATGCATCACTTATGCATTGCGTGAAAATCGCAGCATGCTCCTCTTTTGTGCGTTTTTCACGTAACGCAGGCCCCATAGAAATGAATGGGGTTGCGTGAAAATCGCAAGCATCCGCAAGCAAGTGCGGATGCGGTGTGATTTTCACGCACGGTTGCTAGGAGACGATCGGGATGGAGACCCGATAATTATTATTTTCCCTTACATGATCTTTTACCATGGTGATGGATCATGTGATGACCGGAGTGACGTCACCACAGGTCCTGTTCCTCCACACAGCTAAGATGAAGACAGAAGGAGATGCCGGCTTTGCGATTAAGTGGACTAAGGTGAGTTAAATTTTATTTATTTTTTAACCCCTCCAGCGCTATTTTACTATGCATTCTGTATTCAGAATGCTATTATTTTCCCTTATAACCATGTTATAAGGGAAAATAATGCAATCTACAGAACATCAATCCCAAGCCCAAACTTCTGTGAAGAAGTTCGGGTTTGGGTACGAAACATGCACGATTTTTCTCACGCGCGTGCAAAACACATTACAATGCTTTGCACTCGCGCAGAAAAATGTGGATGGAGCTGGTAGCTGCAGTACTACTCCCATTCTCTTCACTGGGGGCAGCACTCTGTCCCCAGACGGAGCTATGTAGCTACTTGGCTGAGCGCTTCCTGCTCCTCGTGTTCACGATCGGCAAGGGTCTCCGCACTGATTAAAACCTTTGATATGATATGCTGCAGTGCCATTACTCTTTAAATATTGTGTCAATACCATGCGGGTTTACTGTGTTTTTAGGGAGGTTCTGTGAACGTAACCTCCTATCCTGTCTAGAAGTGGCCTTAGACAGAATTTTTGGCTTACTGCTCTAATAGGAGCAGGTTCTCTCACTCATGGCTGATATAAGTTATTTTACAGGAATATTATAGCAGTTATCAGTATACGTACAGATAGCTCAGCACTTGCCGGCCTTTATAATTCTACGTAAAATAAAATGCTGTAGTATTGCAGTTGATCTTGACGGCGAAGCGTGGATCACACGCACAAATAAATACATTTTTAGTTGAATACATCCCCTTCTCATGGTGCTAAGAATGTTTGTTACAATTTCCATTGAAAATGGCCTTGTCCTATTTTCCTTCACCTCGCCGTGTCGGCGTGTGCGCTGCTGTTTTCCTCTCCCCATGATATAGCATCATTACTGAGTGATTGACCTGACATCAGAGAGGGGGGAGACGTATAGCGGAGGCAGCAGGATATGTAATGCTTTATTTGAGAAGAATAGACATCGGCAAAGGCACGGCAGGTTTGTCTGCTACTGCCACAAATAATGCTAATTGGTCATTTTCAGTTAACCATTATTGTAAGTTATTCCTTCACATGCCTGAGGCAGCCATTTTGTGGTAGCACTTATATCCCAGACACTGTATGCATTCCTAGGAATTTATGAGATCACTGAGGCTTCAATTCCAGAATATTTCATGGTTGGACCATGTTACTGTGAATGATATCTGGGACTTTGTGTACAAACCCCTTTTTCGGGGGTGCAGACTAGTTATCTCTGAATGCAGCCAGTGTTATTATTCTGATTGCCGTGGCCAGCAGGGACAGGCTGGTAACTTAAAGTGCCCGTGCGAAAAGAAACTTAAAGCAGTCCCAGGTTATAAGTGGGCCAACACGGGTAGGTTGGCCAGCGATACCATAGCGCTACACAAAATACTGCCCCAGCAGAATGAAATACCACAACGCAATACATATTGATTTCCCAGCTGAACCACAGTACAGCACAAAATGCCGCCATGGCAGAATTAAATACCACAGTCAAGCATAAGATTATTCCCCAGCAGAACTAAATACCACGATGCAGAAGAAAATGCTTCACCAGTTGCCACCTTCTCCTCCATTTGTCACTAATTAAGATAAAGAGAAGGTGGCTGAGGAGGTGAGATGCAGGCTACAGCATCGAGCATCAGCATCCTTTCTGGTCTCAGGGCTACCAAACATACAGGAGAATGCAGCTGTACCTACTTATTAAATTCAGTGATGGATCCTCTGTTGTAGACTTTCTTTCCTCATCTCCATTCAGGCCTCTTTCACACGGGCGAGATTTCCGCGCGTGTGGGGCTGTGCACATGAGCGGTGATTTTCACGCATCACTTCTGCGTTATGCGAAAATCGCAGCATGTTCTATATTGTGCGTTTTTCACGCAACGCAGGCCCCATAGAAGTGAATGGGGCTGCGTGAAAATAAGCAAGCATCCGCAAGCAAGTGCGGATGCGGTGCGATTTTCACACATGGTTGCTAGGAGACGATCGGGATGGGGACCCGATCTTTATTAATTTTCTTTATAACATGGTTATAAGGGAAAATAATAGCATTCTGAATACAGAATGCACAGTACAATAGAACTGGAGTGGTAAAAAAATAAATAAAAAATAATTTAACTCACCTTAATCCACTTGTTTGCGCAGCCGGCATGTCTTCTGTATTCTTCTTTGAGGAATAGGACCTTTAATGACGTCACTACACTCATCACATGGTCCGTCACATGATCCATCACCATGACTGCAATTGGCTACCTACTCACGCGGGTTTGCCGCAACGCATGCGGACCTTATCCGGACACGCTCGTGTGAAAGAGGCCTTAGGGTTCTGACTTTTCTGTCATCCTCCCCAACTTCATAACACAAGCACCCAATCCTGGTACCCCAATATTGTCATCCTGCCACTAACCACCAATACTGTGTTTTCTGTGCTCCCCAGTGCTCCCAAATATTTTACTGCAGACAAAATAGTGCCCCCTATAATGCCCCCAGTCATAATAATGTCCCTATAATGTCCTACGTGTGCCACCTACACACGTGGACAAAATTGTTGGCACCCTTTCGTTAAAGAAAGAAAAACCCACAATGGTGACTGAAATAACCCTAAACTGACAAAAGTAATAAATAAACATTTACTGAGAATCAGCTAATGAAAAAGAGACATTGCTTTTGAATTGTGGTTCAACAGAATAATAATAATATAAAAAAAACGAGTTAAATTGGCCTGGAAAAAATGTACCCTTAGAAAATCTTGAAAATAATTTAACCATGTGGACATGTTAAACTAAGGCTACTTTAACACTAGTGTTTTTTGCGGACCCATCATGGATTTGCAAAAACGCTTCTGTTACAATAACACAACCGCATGCATCCGTCATGAACGGATCCGGTTGTATTATGTCTTATATAGCCAAGGGGGATCCGTCGTGAACACCATTGAAAGTCAATGGGGGATGGATCCGTTTTCTATTGTGTCAGAGAAAACGGATCCGTCCCCATTGACTTATATTGTGTCAGGATGGATCGGTCTTGCTCCGCACCGCATGGCGGACAGAAAAACTCTGCAGGCAGCGTTTTGGTGTCTGCCTCCAGAGCGGAATGGAGGCAAACTGATGCATTCTGAGCAGATCCTTTTCCATTCAGAATGCATTAGGGCAAAATTGATCCGTTTTGGACCGCTTGTGAGAGCCCTGAACGGATTTCACAAATGGAAAGCGAAAATGCTAGTGTGAAAGTAGCCTTAGGTGTGTCCTGTAATTAGCATCACAGGTATTGTCAAACTTGTAATCAGTCAGTCTGCCTATTTAAAGGGTGAAAAGTAGTCATTGTGCTGTTTGGTATCATGGCTGGTACCACACTGAACATGGACCAAAGAAAGCTGAGGAGAGACAAACAACCACATTGAACATGGACCAAAGAAAGCTGAGGAGAGGCAAACAACCACACTGAACATGGAACAAAGAAAGCTGAGGAGAGACAAACAACCACACTGAACATGGACCAAAGAAAGCTGAGGAGAGGCAAACAACCACACTGAACATGGACCAAAGAAAGCTGAGGAGAGACAAACAACCACACTGAACATGGACCAAAGAAAGCTGAGGAGAGACAAACAACCACACTGAACATGGACCAAAGAAAGCTGAGGAGAGACAAACAACCACACTGAACATGGACCAAAGAAAGCTGAGGAGAGACAAGAACATGGACCAAAGAAAGCTGAGGAGAGGCAAACAACCACACTGAACATGGATCAAAGAAAGCTGAGGAGAGACAAACATGTAAACGCCAAACTCCAAACAGTTTGACATTCCTGTTACTTTAGAAGTTTAAGGACTACAGGACTGTAGCCAAAATCCCTGGATGTGGCCGCAAAAGGAAAATTGATGACAAGTTGAAGAGACTGGTAATATGACTGATGATAACAACCAAAGAGATTAGAGGTGAACTCCACGGTCAAGGTACAGCAGTGTCAGACCACACCTTGGCCAAAGTGGACTTAAGTAAGTCATAAAAAAGTGACACAAGATTTTGCCTAAATGTAAAAATTTTTTATTTTTTATTTTTCTTCTGAGAGGTGGGTCCCACACCTATCTAATATTGATGGCATATCCTAGGGATTTGCACAAGGCCTCAGGTTGCTGTTGAAACCAAACGGCTCCCACAAGCTCTTCGCTGAGGTTTTACATAATATGATAAGGATCTGTATGTGTGGCCAATTATAAGTGTCTTATAACCAATATATTCTCATCGACTCCTGTATATTTAGGTATTACTGCTCCAAATGCTGCTCTGTAATGTATTTTTATAACCTAATAATACAATAATGGTTACATGAAGGTAACTTCTTTTACTGCTGGAGTTGTCCTTGATGTGAAGAGCAAGTTTTATGTTCGTTCAGTACATTTATTATGTCAGGAGTAAAGACATTTTGTAAAATTTAGAGTCCATGTCCTCTGACCTTAGTAAAGAGTTCTTAAAAAACTCAAGAAGTATTCTGCAGCAAACCTGCCGCTTGTGGATTCACCCTTAAGTTTAATATTTGCTTTGGAATGAGAGTAATAGTATACAGTATTCAGTATCAGCCTATGGTCTCACCCACATCTAAATAAATATTTGTCAATAGGGATGACAGAATTTTTTTTTTTTGCAGATTATATTACTTTATCCATTATTGGGAACATACCATACTTTTCGGACTAGAACACTTAGGATTTGGAAGAGGAAAATAAGGGATTTTTTTTTTTTTCCAGCAGACCTCTAAGCTCCATCAGCCTCAGATCAGCCCTCCATCAGACCCTCCATCAGTCTCAGATCAGACCTTCATCAGCCTCAGATCAGATCCCCATCAGACTCAGATCACACCCAATTAGCCGCATATCAGACCAATCATTCTCAGATCAGACGCCCATCAGCCTCAGATCAGATGCCCATCAGCCTCAGATCCGACCCCCCCCAGCCTCCATCAGCCTCAGATCACACCCAATTAGCCGCATATCAGACCAATCATTCTCAGATCAGACGCCCATCAGCCTCAGATCAGACGCCCATCAGCCTCAGATCAGACGCCCATCAGCCTCAGATCAGACGCCCATCAGCCTCAGATCAGACCCCCCCCCAGCCTCCATCAGCCTCAGATCAGACCCCATCAACCTCAGTTCATACCCCCATCAGCCTCAGATCAGACCCAAATCAGCTTCACATCAGACCCCCAACAGCCTTTCATCAGACCCCCCACAGCCTCACATCAAACCCTCATAAGACCTCACTTGCTCCGGACAGTGCTGCCACTCACTGCTCCAAGGTCTTTTTCCAGTCTGCGCTGCACTGTGACTTGACGTCGCTCATAGTCATGTCATAGTGCACGTATGCCGTCAGGACACAGTGCTGAATGGGGCCTGGAAGAAGACATGGGAGAGAGAATAGAGCCAGCGCAGTGCTTCCCTCAGTGCTCCCCGCGCCTTCTGCGTACTGATGAACGCTTTCATAATGGAATCGGTCATTAGCATTCATACTATAAGGCACACTGCCACTTTTTCCTCTTTATCGGGGGGAAAAAGTGTGTCTTATAGTCCGAAAAATACGGGAAGTCTTTTTTATTACTTACAGGTGTGTTGATTTTCACAGACAAATTTTAATTGCCTCTAAATTGACAACTGAATCAACTTAGCAAATATTCTTAATTTAAAAATCTCAGTAGGTGTGTAAACGCCCTAGGAATACTCGTGTTTCCATGGTAACAAACTGTAAACAAACTGTAACGTTACATCCGTTCATTCATCTGTTCCCTACTGTGTACCAAAATATGCTTGTCAGGTTGGCAGGAAGTAGGGGATAGTTGGGTGGCAATACTGCAAGACCATAATGCACAGTGTGTTTGTAGTTTGTTACCATGGAAACATATAGCTCTTCATAGGAGCTGTAGACACAAAATAATAGGAGATTTGTAAAGCTTCATTTGAATGATGTTTTCTTATTTTGATAAGTGATTACATATTGCTAAAATATACCATAACTAATAGTTCAGGGTCTGACCATGAGGAGCCCACTGATCCTAAGAATAAAGCCTCCTGCACACGAACATATTTGTTCCATTCCGTGCATTGGGGACCACAATTTGCTGTTACCAATGCACGGGCAACCTCCATGCGGCCGCTGGGCAGACCCATTCAACTTGAAGTTCTATCTTTTTGCGGAACAGAAATACGGAATCACTCCATAGTGCTTCTACGGAATCACTCCGTAGTGCTGGAACCTCACGGAATCACTCCGTAGTGCTTATGTAATGTTCCGTTCCGCATCTTCAGATCTGCAGACCAATTCAAGTGAATGGGTCTGCATCCGTGATGCAGAATGCACACGGAACGGTGCCCGTGTATTGTGGATCTGTATATGCGGTCCGGCGACAGGCCTAAGGCCTCTTGCACACGTCCACATGCCCTCCAAGACATACGGTTCGTGAGCGGGCCATATGTCCTGGAGCGGCATTGATCATGCGCACGGGAGCACACAGCATAATAGATTACAATCATTCTGCGGATGGCCCGACGTGGACAGCATCATTGTAATCTATGATGCTGTGTGCTCCCGTGCCCACGCGATCAATGCTGCTCCGAGCGGACCGTATGTCTTGCAGGGCATACGGTCGTGTGCAAGAAGCCTAAAAGGGCAGAGACCACTTTGGCATCTTCTCTGCACAGCGCTGTTACTGTCCAGGTGCTAAGAACTTCATGTCAGCCCCATTCATAGTAAATGACATTACCAGCCCCCCTTTCAGTGCCAGCCCAAGATTGGCATCAGGACATTTGTGCTCAGCATTCCTGCTTTGAAGTAACAAGCGCCCCTCAGAACTTGGTGACTTTATAGCTGTGCCATGGAAGCGCAGGGAACATTTTGACATTTGAGTGAGTGGGAGAGCGAGACCGGATAAGAGTGCCACTGGTGCAGGTATACAGGGGCACAATTAGAGCTGTCAGGACCTGATTGTTTTGTTTGAGGAGGGGGAATAAATATAGACACTAAATGCAATCAACCTCCTTTTCATCTGGTATGTTAAGCAGATTTCTGTGCTTTACAACAGGGATTAGTGACAGCTGACAAGATGGATTTATTTCAGGATAGTTGGAATTAAAAATTATGTTCAAAATGCAATCTACTCTTTATATAGTACAAATCAGATCGAAAGAACACGGAATCCTTTGACAAGTTACTCAGTGGTGCGTTGGTGATATGTCCCCTAGCAGCACGTGACCCAGCAGTGATGTGCCGCATGGTGACACATCACCACTGAGGTCAATCATTGCCACCCCATCCATGTGCAAACAAACCGGGGACCAGTAGATTTGTGAATGGACCCAGGGCATAGGACTGGAGCGGTGTAGAGCGGGTAAGTAGAATTCTTTTTATTTGGTCAAACACGCTACAGGGGCCTAATTAAAAACTGACTACGTCTTGGAAAACCCTTTTATAGAGCTTTATCCTTTAAGGGGTTGTCTTCTTCAGCAAATAGTATTTATTGTGTAGAGGGAGTTTATACAAAGCTCTTACTAATGTATTGTGATTGTCCATATTGCTTCCTTGGCTGGCTAAATTCATATTTCCATCACATTATACACTTCTGGTTTTCTTTGGTTATGGCCATCCTGCCATGGTCGTGCTTGCACACTATAGGAAAAAGCACAAGCGGTCCTGGCCACCATAGAGGTCGGCAGGTGGGGGAAACCAGGATATTCTGGGAGCATATAAATAATCCTGGATACTCCTTGCCCACAAGTATATGGGATAATCCCTGTATTATTTTTATTTACGTTGGGTTATTGCAGCTAACAACCCCGTTATTTATTATTAGGGGCCACACATTGCCCGTTGTGATTAGAACAATTTAGGTTATCGTGGATCTGCCGTGGCTCAGCTACCGGTTCTGCATATGCTCCGATCTCTGGGGTTTTGTAGCCACGGCGGTCTCTGCCCATCCAGCATTAATTGGTATCTGAATAAATCCAGGCCAGTACTGTGCTGAGCACCCATATCACTATAGGGATCGTGCACCGTACCGGCTCTACCTCTCACTGAGTGCCCGCAGCTGCGCTGAGATTAGCTGAACTAGCTAAAGCCGCTCGCGGGCTCTTGTTCCACTGCCTCTAGGCTACTGAGTTATATACAATCACCGTGGAGCGAGACAACAATTGTGTGCAAAACGGACAATAGGACATGTTCTACCTTGGAACGGACATACGGATACGGACAGCACACAATGTGCTGTCTACATTTTTTTTACAGCCCATTGAAATGAATGGGTCTGCATCCGATCCACAAAAGATGCGGATCGGATCTGGACCAAACATATGGTATTGTGGATGAGCCCTAAGGTTCAGAGGGGATGTAGTTCTTCAGCCATGATTCATCTGAGGAGATTGGGATTTCACAGAGTTATATTAGGGGATGTTCTTCACCATCTGGACCATGAACAGCTTTCTGCCCGTGTCCTACTTTATTTAGCCATCTTTTATATAACCAGTCTTGTGTGTCTTGGTAGGATTCATGTATTGATAGCTTCCGCAATATATTTTATTACAATTCTGTTTTTGATTTTCTGAAAGAAAATAATCTGATCGTTTTAGAAGAGCGTACCATGCCCTGTATTTGTCAGCGCGAGATCAGATGCTGTGTGACATCCATCATGTTTGTGTCTGGAACTGGTAATTAAATGTACATTTATCCTTAACTAGGCTGAAAGTCTCCTGTGCACTTATGTCGTCTTCCCTGATTTCCATGTTCTTGTCATTTCCAGTAGAGCAGCTTGCTTTAAAATAAATAAATCTTAGTCAGTGTAAATGGGTAAGATAGCCCATAGCCTCCTGTCCCCGCGGAGGTTTGATAACTGGAAGGCATTCTCTGCATGGTGCGCTTCAATATCCTTGGCTGATGTGTGCACTCATTATTACTATCTCTACCCTCATCGACTCCACCGTTTGGAATAATTCTCACACGTCACCCTTGCAATGTTAGACGGCTGACAGTGTCATCTTCTAATATTCAGCAACAGGATATAGTACAGAAATGGATCGTAATCCAATGCCATATCATTTATGTGAGGCGACCGACCGTGTCATAGTTGTAGCCTTGTGTGGATCCTTAAAGGGAACCTGTCACCGTGATTTTGTGTATAGAGCTGAGGACATGGGTTGCTAGATGGCAGCTAGCACATCCGCAATACCCAGTCCCCATAGTTCTGTGTGCTTTTATTGTGTCAAAAAAACAATTTGATACATATGCAAATTAACCTAAGCTAAGTCCTGTATGTGAGATGAGTCAGGGACAGGACTCATCTCAGGTTAATTTGCATATGTATCAAATAGTTTTTTTGACACAATGAAAGCACACAGAGCTATGGGGACTGGGTATTGCGGATGTGCCAGCGGCCATCTAGCAGCCCATGTCCTCAGCTCTATACCCAAAAACCCGGTGACAGGTTCCCTTTAAGATGTCGAATTCCTTAAAGGGACTTCCCCAGATGGGAAAACAATTGGCCGAAGGGGAGATCAGCTGTTGCCAGTGGTTTCTACTAGCAGTTATCTCCCTGTGCAGGACACATGCATGCTTATCTGAGCATGCATGTATGTGTGTGGGAGGTCCAGAGAGATGGCTGACAGACAAGTGCTCAGTCATCAGCTATGTAATGTGTATGGGCCACATGTGATCTGGTAAGTATACCTACCAGTGATTGCTAACTTCTGGTGAAACTATGACTCCCAGCATGCTCCATTAATTCTATGGCATTCTGAGAACAGCCAAGCAAGTGTGCATCTTGGGAGTCGTAGTTTTACCACAGCTGGAGTGCTGGAGGTTAGATTCCTAGACTAATGATATAACTGGTGTCATAGTGCAATGCTCTTTCTGTGCCCTCAATTCAGAGAAATAATTAATTTAAAGGGAGTCTTTCGCGCAGATTCACCCTATTAGCCTAATAACAGTGTTATGTCCACGGCATCCCCCCCTATTAAAACTGTGCTTACCGTTAGTTCCTTGCAAATGAGGCTGTGAAGGTGCCCAGGGGCGGCGTTACAACGGCCGGTGCCCAGGCCCCTGGGTCATTTTCATACAAAGCCACTCCCCCTCCGCCGCGTCTGCCCACGCTTAGTCTCTGCTCTAACCTCCCTCCTCCCGTCCGTAATCCCACGCATGCGCTGATGAACGCAATAACGCACGGTAAACTGTGATGCCCCGGCCCGACTGTGCTCATTCATCGTTGCATGTGCGGGATTACGGAAGGGAGGAGGGAGGTTAGAGCAGAGACTAAGCGTGGGCAGACGCGGCGGAGGGGGAGTGGCTTCGTATGAAAATAACCCAGGCGCCTGGGCACCGGCCGTTGTAACGCCGCCCCTGGGCACCTTCACAGCCTCATTTGCATACGGATTAAAAGTGTTTTTCTGCAGAACGATGCTAGCAAGGAACTAACGGTAAGCACAGTTTTAATAGGGGGGATGCCGTGGACATAACACTGTTATTAGGCTAATAGGGTGAATCTGCCTGAAAGACTCCCTTTAATATTATGCTAATTAGCTCCTACGTTCCTCGAGGGTGGTGCCATTGCAGCCGTGGCTCCGCTCACTTGCTTTGATGTCTGTGCCCCCGATGCTTTGACAGACAGGCTCTCCTCCAAGACTTCGGGGCCAGGCATGAGTACATCTTCGCTGATTGGCCCTGCCAGTCCAAGTGGTGGGGTGCAGACATCAAAGCAAGTGAGCAGAGCCTCAGGTGCAGCGGCAATACGCTTGTTGCACCCAGGGGCTAATTGGCATTAAATTAAAAGCATGATTTCTCTGACTTGGGGGCCACGGATAAGAAAGGGAGAGAGAGCATTACACTATGATGACAATCGCACATCTGAACATGTGGCTGGTTTTAGTTAGTTTAGTCGATCTAATTTGCATAGGATTACCCATCATACCTTGCACACGGCTGTGCGTATCCATAAGCTATGTGGCTGAGCAGGGTTATGTTGCCGCCTGGCAGGAAGAAACAGTCGCATGAAGGTTCTTTATGTGCAATGTTATTGGAAGGGAGAATGAAGTGTTGGAGACCTTCGCGTGGATTTACAGTCCAAGGCATATGCCAGATTTTCCTCATAAATCCTGTGTATTTGAAAAGCTGCCGTGGCCTGATTGGTTGGAAATCACGTCCTGCTAGACCCATTTCAGAATGAAATGTTCATTGCTGCTGTACAAGTGCTTTATGGCCGTTCTAATGCGAGGCACTTGGCAGTAAAGCGTGGGGTTAATTTTGATTATGAGGATTTGTCCTGTAGGACTAGAACTTCACTGAAAACTTTGTAGCTGCAATTTTATCTGCAAGTGTCACAACAGGCACCTGGAGTGGTAACTTGTGTGAAAACTACCAATGCCCAAGGCTTGCCGCCCTTTATATTTAGTACAGAAGTGTTCCATGCTCAAACAGTCAGGTGCAACCTTCTGCGGAAGCTAACCAGAGGTGGAATGTAGAATAAATGTTCATCATTTTACTGCCTGTGCGTATCATGTAGGATTTTAGTATCATTATTTATTTTTTTGCTGCTTGTTCTTAGTATAACACAGGTTAACCTACACCTCTATGTCAGGGTGAATTTAGACAAACGATATCAATGTTGGGGTCCTGTCCACACTTAGAACAGGGCAGCATCTGAACTGATCTCTGACCCACTCAAGTCAATGGGTCTCTTTTCACTAAAAGGGGTTGTCCCACGAAAAATATTCGACAGTTTTCAAACCAGAACCTGGATCTGAATACTTTTGTAATTCCATGTAATAAAAAATTTAGCATAGCCAATGTGTTATGCACCACCTGCCTTATTTCTCTGTCCTGCTCACTGAGATGGCCGCACATGCTCAGTGCCATCCTTCAACTGCCTCCTGAGCCGTGATAGGGAGAAGATGGACACGCCTCCGGAGCTGCAGCAAAATGACACTCACCTTGGGCTGCAGCAGAAAAGACACTCCCCTTGGGCTGCAGCAGAAAAGACACTCCCCTTGAGCTGTCAGCTTGATATAAATCTAACAGAGCAATGAATGGGGAAATCCCTGTATCCATGTAAGGTACAGGGCTGGTCCTAGCTTTTAGTGATGGGAAGTTCGGATCTTTCAGATGAATCGGTTCATTTGAATCAGCTCATTCAAATGAACCGATTCATGAATCGGATCTTCGGTTCACTTCCTGAGCCGGCAGAAGCAAATGAACTGAAGATCAATGCGCATGCTCAGCTCATCGAATCTTCGGTTCACTTGCTGAGTCGGCTCTCAAGTGAACCGAAGGTCAGGAGGGACTCGCTCCTGGCAAACACGGCTCTGCTGCAGTGAAGCAGACTGTGATGTAGTGGCTATAGTTATTGCAAGGACTCAGATAATTGTCTGAGAGTTTTAGTTAAAAGAATCGTGTCACCGAGTCCCTACCAGACTTCCTGCTCTGCTACATGCTAGATTAATGCCCCCCCTTCCCCCCGGACGGACTTACAGGGAGCCGCAGAGCAGGAAGCCTGGCAGGGACTCGGTGACTCACGGTTCTTTTAACTCAAAGAATCAAATGAGTCTCTGACTCATTCGATTCTTTTAACTAATAGACTCAGACGATTCTCTGAGTCCCTGCGACTCCCCCTGTGCTGGGAGTCAGTGCTGGCTGCCTCTGATTGGTTGGAGGGCGGGGAGGGGCGGGGCTAGCGTCCACTGTCGGCTACTATTACACTGCCTGCTGCTGCCTCTATGCTGATCTGACTGAGACGTTTCATTCGGATCGGCTCAGTCAGAGGAACCGACTCTTCCGGATCAGTGAACTGAATCGGTTCAAAAGAACGATTCGTTCATGATCCGGACATCACTACTAGCTTTGTTAGAAAGAGGTTGTCATGTACTATATGGTGTCTGATTTTTATTTTTTACATTAGTCATAGGATAACCCCTTTAAGTGATTTTTACTGCCCGGATCTGTGCAAAGAAAATTGCAGCTCAGATTTTTCCCACAAGACTCAATTAAACAGGCCTGCAAAAAAAAAAAGGACCATGAAGAGGTACCACCCATGTATGGTCTCTTAAAAAAGCCGTCCATATACACCAACCAGAATTTGGATCATTTGCCTTATTCACATGTCGAAGCCATGTACTGTGACTCTGCACAGCCACACACGATTCCCTGTGGAATAATAGATCCTTCCGTGCCAGCCTACTGTGTGTTGTCTCCATACAGCACCGTATTTGCCTTAAAAGCAACATATTGTCATAACGCGTAGATTTCTATGGGCACTGTATTATAATCCATAATGTGGCCGAGTACATGAGGGCTTACTCCCTATGTGATTGGTAGTAACCTGATAATACAGAAAGGAAAATGGAGGCACTAATATTGAGACGTTCAGAGAAGTACACTGCCTCAAAGTTGTCCATTTGGTTTTATAGCAGTGTCATTTATGGCTATTTTCACATCTGCGCTTTCCCTTTCCTGTATTGAGATTCGTCATAGGATCTCAATAGTGGGGGAAAACGCTTCTGTTCCATTTGGTTGCGCCCCCATCGCAGACAGAGTAACGCTGCAAGCTGCGTTTTTCTGTCCGCAATGTGGTGCGGAGCACGACAGATCCATCATGACTTACAACGTAAGTCAATAGGGACTGATCCGTTTTCTCGGACACAATAGAAAACAAATCCCTCCCCTATTGACTTTCAATGGAGTTTATGACGGATCTGTCATGGGTATTTTAAAGATAATGCAACCAGATCTGTTCAGAACGGATGCAGACGGTTATATTATCATGACGGAAGCGTTTTTGCTGATCCCTACCGGATCAGTCAAAAACGTTAGTGTGAAAGTAGCCTATTAAAGGGTTGTTTTGGGATTTCTATGGTTTTTAATCATTTTATGTAGTCGCTTACTTTATGTACATCATCCCCATGCTTCCCTCCCCCCCCAACTTATAAATTGCAGAGGGAAAATATATGTACTGCGCGCATCACGGCAGTTTTTCCATACTAGGCCACGCCTCTAACCCCGCCCAAAGCATAATTACTGACTTATTGTTTGCAGCATGTAAACCAATTTCTTTTCTTGCACTTCAATATCCATTTAAACATTAGTATATATCATTTTAAAGTCCAAATTGCACCAAATAATGAAGTTATGGTCTGATATACAGGTAGAAACCAGATAGTTTAGTGAGGAGCAATGTAGTACATTTATTAGTGCCCATTTAAGCATTAATTCTCCAGGTCAAAAAGAGGGACATTTAAGGATCAAAGAGGGACTTGGGTCAAAAAGAGGAACACTTGGGAGGCATGAGACTCTCCTGACCCATTTTCACCATATAAACAAATGACTCTGGTTTATATCCGGTATGTAGCAGGTCCTGTTGCTGTATCCAACCAAACCCATGATGCACTTCTCCTTTCTCTGCCACACCTCCAGCACCGCCCATAACAAGGTCCAGCTAGTTTATAGCTCCTCCCACCCAGCTAGCTACATAGACACTACTCTATAACTGCGCCACCTATGGACATAACATCACAAGAAATAATGACAGCTACGTTCATAAGTGAAGTAATAATCACACATAGAGGGAGTTGTTCCAGGACAGAAACATATTAGAATATACTGTATATTTCTGATTCACTAATATTGTATCATAGGCCCATCTTTGGCTGAAAACAAGTGTCGTAATTGGGCATGACATCCAACGTTTTATTGGGTTTAGGTGATATTTTTGCTATTTCCTTTCAGCTACAAAGTGAATCATATTGGTCCGGACATGGCATCGCATATCATACATTTTCCCTCCTGGGCTAGTATATATCTATCACCTCGCCAGTTTTGCCCTTTTTGACGTGCCAGCTTTCCTCTTTTAATATTGGCGGTGCTGTAAAATGTAAGACACACAAGATTAGATGTATATAGATGAGGGCTGTGCAGTAAAATCTGCCAGTTTTACTGTGTTTGGAAAGATACCCAACTGTTTTGTGACAAGCAGCAATGAATTAATATCTGTTTTGTGCGTAAGTGTGAGTCTCCCACGGTTCTGTAATTGGCAGGGTCTTAAATGAGATCAGACGTACCAAAAAATATTATGTTCTGCTGTGTAACGGGTAAAATCGACATTCATTGCTCAATGCACATGATGCACGTGGATTTCTGCAAGCGGCATCAAGGTGAATGGGACAGATTTTCTGCCACCAAATCTGCTGCGTGTGAAGGCAGTCTTATAGTTGTAGTGTATCAGCAGTGTATCTAAACTCTGATGTTGGCATCCTCCTAATCACTGACAGGAACGTACATGTCCCCCTAGAACTGGTGTGGTAAGTGTGGTTGTTCCTCTGCCTGATTGTCCTTCACAGGAGCAGCTGCAACAGAGACAAACAGGCCAATTCCTTCCTTCGTTGTTTGTTCTCCATGGGCGTCCTCCTCTAATCCCTCTCCTGGCAGATAAATCTGCGGCAGATTGGACAGACGGGGGTAACCTCAGCTGCTTTAAAGGTAACATTGTCATCACTGGAAGGACATTTCTTTATCCCGGAATTAACACTGTCCCTACCAAAAGGACATGACGCCCAAGGAGCCTGTGCAGATTTCTCAATGAAATACATGTTCATGTTTCTGCTGGTTACCGGTTGCCAAAATGTACAAACACCAGTGTAATAGTCAAAAAAGCAAACCAGTATAATTATATAAACTACCACATTTATAAACTATTTAGGAGGAATTTATCTAAACTAGTGTAAAGTAAACCAATCAGATTTCACAAAGGAGCTCTGAAAAATGCAAGGTGAAATCTGATTGGTTGCTATGGGCAGCTAAGCCCGTTTTCCTTTACACCAATTTTGATAAATCTCCCCCATTATATTTCCACCCAAAATGTTAAATTCGTTGTCTGGCTGATTAACATTAAAAAAAAAAAATATGTCAGAATGGTGTAAAATACAAAAAAAAATCTCCACTTAGTGATCTCCGCCATTCCCCTTCTGCGGCTTCCCTGCCCCTGCAGGCTCCTACTTCCTGGTCCATGTAGCAACTTGACCGCTCCGCCAATCTCTGGCCGCAGGGTGACTTTCCTCAGCCTGTGATTGGCTGAATCGTCATTTCCTGTGTGTCTGGAGAGGGACTAGGAAGCAGCAGGGGGTCATTAACACGAGGATGGATTCTTTTATTATTTATCACCATTCTGTCCCAGATAATCCCTTTTAGAATGGTCATATTTTAGTAAGTCAAAAGTTACACTAATAAAGTTGGGTTATTGTTTTTGATTTACTTACAGAAATGTTCTTACTAAAGGGGTTTTCTGGGACCCTATCATTAATGGCCTATTGTTAGGATAGGTCGTAAATATCATTTCAGCGGAGGTCCCCCTGCCCTCCCCATAAGATGTCATCAGTTCCATACACTGCACAGTAGCTGTGCCCAGTCAGTGTAGCACTGCTTGCTTTCACTTGAGGGGAGCAGCACTGCAGTAACTAGACTCGGCCACCAGGCTGTATACAGAGCTGTGGTGTTTCAGCACCTGTCATGGCAGTGGTTGGATTTTCTGCCATCAGAAATGGCTGCCACAACCAAGCTAAAAAATGCCAACAGCTTTGTGAGTGAAAGAAGCTTAAAAGCGAAAGTTAATAATACTAGTGAATACTAGACTGATGTGCAGCATTAGGCCTCATGCACACTACCGTAGTTTTGGTCCGCATTCATGTCATGTGCTGTTCGCATTTGTATTGCCATTCCGCCTCCCTGCAAATAAAATAGAACTTACCCTATAGGCATTTATAACAGATGGCAGGATGTATCAACCGCAAATTTGTGGAACGCACATGGGCGGTATGTGTGTTTTGTGGACCGTATATACCGATACGGTCGTGTACAGGAGACCTTAAAGGGAGTCTTTCACCTAAAATGACCATTATACACCACAAACATGATGATATCCATTACATTCCCCATATTATAATCTTACCTTTCATATTGCTGTCCGTCGCCTATTCTCTCTTAAAAACGCTTTTAATCCATATGCTAAATAGGTTCTGAAGGTGCCCAGGGGCAGCGTTTATGCGGCCGGTGCCCAGGCTCCACGGCGCTGTTCAAATCAAACCCCTCCCCTTTCACCCCTCTGGCCCACCCTCGGTTCTTGAGATAGCATCCTTCAGTCAATGACAAATCCTGCGCCTGCGCACTCCATTACCCACTAGGGCAGAGGCAGCAGAGCGTTTAATCCGCATGCGCCGGCCCGATCTAGCCGGCGGAAGTAAACTGCCAAAATATCGGGATGTACGGGCCGGCGCATGCGCATTAAATGCTCTGCTGCCTCTGCCCTAGTGGGTAATGGAGTGCGCAGGCGCAGGCGCCGGATTTGTCATTGACTGAAGGATGCTATCTCAAGAACCGAGGGCGGGCCAGAGGGGTGAAAGGGGAGGGGTTTGATTTGAACAGCGCCGTGGAGCCTGGGCACCGGCCGCATAAACGCCTATTTAGCATATGGATTAAAAGCGTTTTTAAGAGAGAATAGGCGACGGACAGCAATATGAAAGGTAAGATTATAATATGGGGAATGTAATGGATATCATCATGTTTGTGGTGTATAATGGTCATTTTAGGTGAAAGACTTCCTTTAAAGGGGTTTTCTGAGATCTTTATACTGATAGAGGATAGGGATCCCCAACGATCAGCTGTTTGAAAAGGCACTGGCAGTAGCGCCATGGCCTTCTCACAGCTTTCCCTAGGCCATATGACATCACATTCATTGGTCACATGGCCTAGGCACAGCTCAGCCCCATTGAGGTGAAAACCCCTTTAAGTCTTTTTGGCAAGTTTTATTTTTAGCACTTGTTTCTCCATATTGACCAATTTTAAGCTGTCAATTAGTGATTTTTTGTGAACAATCCAATGTACGACTGATTGACCATATTATGGCCAAAGGGATTTCCACTTGGACTCCACTGGAGTGAAACTGGTGCAAGTATAGTGTTTTTTCTCCCGCTACATAAATTCAATTGGTATGAATATTGGTGGTGGCTTCTGTGAGCCATCCAGCACTTACATAAGGTCTCTCCTTCCTAGGCCTCTTGCACACGACCGTATGGCTTTTTAATTTTTTTGCGGAAATTGTCCCTTATGCGGACAATAATAGGACATCTTTGAACGGAACGGAAATACGGAAATGGAAGGCAAACGGAGTGCCTTCAGTTTTTTTTTTGCGGATCCATTGAAATGAATGGTTCCGTATACGGAACGCAAAAAACAGAACGTAAATGGAAAAAAAAAACGTTTGTGTGCAAGTGACCAGCTTTGAGAGGTCATCCTCTCAAGGTGGCTGACAAGGTTCCCTTTAAGTCAACAGACATCATCTTGTTTGTGACTTCTGTTGTGAATGTCAATTACCATCCTTTCTGTCTAGTGGAGCATCCACAGAGTATAATTACTGGCATTTATAATCATTTTAAATCATAAAATAGCTCTTGATTGAGTTTGATTAATAAGCTCTGCTGGTTATCTGGAAAAGTCATCCCCTGTGGAGATGCACACTTAGCACTTCATGGAGCGTGGACCACATAGAAAATGGTAATTTTGTTGTAGACTGGCAGTAATCTAGGGTTAGATGTCCTAAACAGTTGGTTGCATTTTAAAGCTGCTTTATTCTTAAAGGGGTTGTCTCACTTGAGCAAATGGCATTTATTGCATAGAGGAAGTTAATACAAGCTACTTACCAATGTATTGTGATTATCCATATTGCTTCCGTTGCTGGCTTGATTAATTTTCCATTACATTATACACTGCTTGTTTCCATGGTTATGACCACTCTGCAATCCGTCAGTGGTGGTTGTGCTTGCACACTATAGGAAAACCCACCAGTCTATGTGCACTCACACGGTCACAGTGTGGTTGTAACCATGGAAACAAGCAGTGTATAATGTGATGGAAAGATGAATTAAGCCGGCAAAGGAGGCAATATGGACAATAACAATACATTAGTAAGTGCCTTGTATTAACTTTCTCTACATGATAAATACTATTTGCTGAAGTGACACAACCCCTTTAAGGCTATGTACACCTTTGGGGGCAATTTTTTTAATTATTGCATTGTACTTATTTTGAGCTAAAAATATTTTTTTTTCACTTGGTCTTTATTAACAATATGGAATCCTTTTTTTTTTTTTACAGAGCTGACATGCTCTACTAGCTGCCTGTGGATTTTCTCTCTTTTCTGTCAGACCAGGAGCAGATGGACTCCTTATCTCTCATCTCTGACATTATAAACACTCATTAAAGCTTAATCCTTATCTTACTGGTGAGAATGTGGCTTAAATCATTGTTTATGACCCCTTAGTAATTTAGAGACCAGCACAAAGTTAAAGTACCAGTCACACAGTTAGATAAACAGTTTACCCTTTGTGACAGAATGGCTCAATATTTTTTTATAAAAGCCAATTGAAAATTTGAGTTTTAGCCATAAATAAAAATTGCCATTGCCAAAATGCCATAAAATAAAAATTGCCTCCAAAGGTGTCCATAACCTTTAGGGAAATCTAGAATAGCTTCCTCAAATAAAACAAATGAGTATATCCCAGTTCACCTGAAAGAGGATACATAGGTTTTCTATATTTGGAATATGCATGGTTACACTGTAATGACATGTAACACTTGAATTTCCTATCACAAATTTATGTCACAATTGAAGCAAAGTCTTTGTGTCACTCGCTTCACATGTACCTGGCATGTCTCGCCGAGGACTAATCTGCCTTACTACCATTACAGTCATTTGTCTAGCTTCACTTTTCCTAGTCCCTTTTTTTTTTTTTTTTTTGCTGTGGATTTAAGAAAATTGGATATATTATTCGATTCAGAAAGTGAATCTATTTTTTACCTCTTTGTAAAAAAAAGAAAAAAGAAATTGGCCGTAAACGGCAATTCCATATACTGTATATATCTATATATAGATATGGTGGTGCTGGGAAACTTTACTGTATCATGCTACACTGTTGGTTTAATCGAGTTACATTGTTGGGTTAATGCGGTAATCCACTGATGTTGCCGCTTGCTGGATCTATATATTCAGAAAAATAACTGAAATAAAGTGGCCTAAATGGGAGGAAATGCTCAAAAACCCCAAACACTGAGGCGTGTTTATAATCGGGGGAGCAATTCCTCCGCATGTGATCCGTTGCTAATGGCAATCCCCAGCAAAAATGCATACAATGGATGTCGGCAGCGGACCACATGCACCACAGTGGCATCCTACACAAGATGGGATAATGTAAGGATGAAAATATTCAAATACATAAATCACAGCAAAAGGTGCACTCTCCCACTACCTGAGTGATCTCACTATGGAGGTATGTGGGAGCTTGGCTGTAAGTTGTATCGTAGCACCTCTCAGACCGTGTTCACACACCGCCGGGAGTCTAGTGGTAGGAACCCATGCCACGGTAGTGCAAAGAGGGCTCCGACGTGTTCCTGACAGTCTCAGTTCTTAACATCAGCTTGAGGGATTAGCCAGTGTTGTCAGTTGCATATCATTGAGGTGCACCTTTCGCAGTGATTTATGGATCTATATATTCACACAATTTAAATATACATTTGAAAAATCTGACATGTTTTTGCAGTGAAATCCATTATTGACCCTTGAATTTTAGTGGCAGATTTGCAGTTTGTCATGCTGCTGATCCGCACACAGATGAGCCCCATTCATTGGAACTAATCTCCATGTGGCCACAGAGACACAGTTTCTGCATGCGGGTTTTAAACCAGCAACATATAAACTATGACGCCACTGGGATGGGTGGCTGAATACAGGGTAAGACAAAGGTCTGGACATACCCTTTTAACTGGTGTCATTTGTAGAAAGTATTAATAGAGAGGGAGGCTGCATTATTTGGTGGAGGAAATGTTTTTGGACCCATTTTAAAATCCACCATATTGACTTCAGCTCAGGTTTTTGCAATGGGAAGTGGTTTGGGTGATATATCAATCTTGGCTAGAATCTATTCAGAAACACACTTGAAGTGTCAGTCTTTAGCAGTTTAAGAGTTAAGCGAGCTTCCTAAAGAGCTTTACATGACATTTTTGACATGTCCACCATTCTGCCGCATGCACATGGTTAAAGGTTGAATCTAGTAACATAGTAACATAGTTTATATGGCCGAAAAAAGACATCTGTCCATCTAGTTCAGCCTGTTATCCAGGTTCTATGTGATTCGTGTGAATTCGCCCTTGAATGACAATAGTCCTAAACAAAATAACTAGTGTCCAACTCCGTTCTACGTTCTTCAATGGAGACACATACATTACATCCTAATAAAGCCTCCTTCACAGCCGTAGTTTTTGATGGGTCCGCATCCGATCCTCAAAAAATGCAGATCAGATGCAAACCCATTCATCTCAATGGGGCCACAAAAGATGCTGACAGCACGCCTGTGTGCTGTCCACATCCGTAAGTCCTTTCCGCGGCCCTTCAAAAAAAAAGTTAATGTCCTATTCTTGTGTGTTATGCAGGAATAAAAAAATGGTGGCATGCACTCCGTGTTTTGCGGATCCACGAAATTCAGACCGCAAAACACTAACGGCCGTATGCATGAGCCCACTGGTATGTAGAATGTCGAGAACATGGATTTACTACCATTTTTAGTGCTTGATTCTAGCTGAATTTAGTTGGGCAACACAAAGTAGTTTATAGTGCTACATTAATTATTAGATGCAATACAGGTTAGTTCCTTAAGGAAGTTGGTGATAAATACTGAAGCAGAACAGTGTGTATCAAGACGGATGGGTCAGATTGTTGGGTGCATGCGGAATCTTATTTACCGTTGATTAACTAGAATAAAGCTGCCAATACTGTGAGCCTAGTATCGTTAAACCATATTGGCCACAAAGCCAATAGAAACCTAAAATAAAAGTTGTATGCAATCAACGTTTCTTCAGAATCAATAATTTTGTTTAAGCATGGCGTTTCAGAAAATGAACTGGATTTCCTGGAGTTTATTTTTCTATATACCTGGCTTCAAATATGCACCTCAAGATCAAAAACCTGCAGTTCCCAATTAGGAATCTGCATCTGAAATCCTAAGGTGGATTTAGATGGGATGATTCTGGAGCCGATCCGATTATCAGGAAGGAAAGTTTCTTTCCCGACAGTCGGCTGCTCGATTAGTGAAGGAGACTGCTGCATTTACATGCAGTGATCTCCTTCACTGTATGAGGACGAGGATCACCCAATGAACAAGCGTTTTGCTCGTTCATCAGATGATCGGCGGCACATTTACACGGGCAGATTGTCAGGATAATATGGACAATTTATCAACAAAAAAAAAAAACTTCCAAGGATTCTCTACTTTGGACGGTTTGTACTTGACAATAAGATTATCACCAAGTACCTGCCTCCCATGACCACAGTCATCTAGTGTAGTATGTGGAGAAACCTGAAGCACCACCACCGGGAAAAATGATCCATTACACAGTGCCCATTTAAGTCAATAGGTTGTCTACATAATGCAGATGGGAACAGGTCCTTCAAAGCCTGAGGCATGCTATGGCTCTTATTTATCCAAAAAGGCATGTGCTTTGGTGGTCTTGATAGGCCTTTGCCGCTGTATAAGGCTTTTAATCCATGACGAGGTGCAGGCCTGGTCATAACCTAAATGCCCCTTCCAGCTGTCCATGCGCCAAACGGAAATCGACTCCAGTTTGTAGTTGCAGTAGATTTCGGTCATTATTTTCACCAATTTCTGGCATAAATGATGATTAATGTGCAGTGTTTTTTTTAAAAGGTGCAAAACAGGGTTTTGAGACTTTTTAACACTAAAAACACAGCCTAGGGGAATGATAAATTTCCCCTTACGTTCATACTCTCCACTTTGAACAAGAGTCAAGAATAGGTCCTCTTCTATGATTTGCGGATTCACTAACAAACACGGGTGTGCATGGCCCCATAGAAATGAGCAGGTCAGTGTGCTAGCCGCAAAAAATACGAATAGTACACGGAAGAAAAATCTGGTAGTGTGCATGAAGCCTAAATCTACTCCAATAAGTTTTCTTAGCAGTCGGATTTGTGTTCCTTTCTCTTTTTCCAGCTCTCCATTACCATGTTCTGCAGGCTGTTTTAGGTTTATTGCCTAGCAACCACTTGTATTCCTGTCTGGGTGACCGACCTTGGAGTACATGGACCTTGATTTGCACAAGTGGTCACAGGACGTTGTGTCTGATATTGGTCCCTCCATGGAGGGGAACACACAAGATGTACCCGTTTATTACAGTAATTGGTTGTTTAGTATCTTTATTGTGCATTTCCCATTATGTTCCACGTCATATCTGTTCCATACAGGTGCATTTGTAGAAAAGTCTGTGTTCCAGACCTCAGTCGTCTGTTCTTCCACAACTAATTGCTATTTTAATCGCCTCTCGTCTCCTCCTGCGTTGTAATCATGAAATCCAATTTCTTCGTTTTCACACTTTTACTTAGCTTACCTGCTGTTTGTTAAAATAGGAAAAAGGAGGGGGGGGGGGAGCAAAGAACCTCCCGACGTGAAACACTGCCAGTGCCCCAGGTAAACTTAGCTAATTTTTAATTCCTTTCCGTTTAATTTGGCGTGATGCTTTTTAGTACTTTGGAGTTTATTCTTCTAGAGACAGATCCTCATGTCCATCGATCTATTTATTACGACATCACCCCTGAGATAAAATCTGACGCCCTTTATCAGTTGATGCAAAGCTTTTCCAAAGCAGTTTTTTGTAAAGAAATTTTGTAAAGAAATTTTTGTGACTGTCCTATTTATTTGAAAATCTTTGTAGAAATCCATGTGCAGAAACAACCCGGGCACATACAAGTCGGGATGGAAAATTGGTAGCGTATTACAAGTAACAGAAAGGTTAATGGAATTTCAACACATCGAACATGCAGCAAAAAAGAAATCCATGCTGACATTGACATGCTGTGCAAATGTAAAATCGACAGCCGGATTTCTCTCTTTGTAATGCATTGGGGGTAATTTGTGGCAAATCTGCAGAAAATCTGCAAACTTTGGCCCCTGCACATGAACGTGTGTGACCCGTGCTGCGGCCCGCAAATTGTGGGCAGCAATGCGCGATCGCCGTCCGTAGGTCAGCCGCATTGGATCGCGGACCTATTCACTTTAATGGGTCCGCGACCCGCCCGTTCCGCAAAAAGACAGGACATGTTCTATCTTTTTGCGGAACGGAAGTACGGGAAGCACTCTTGCAATTTGCGGCCCGCAATACGGCCATGGATCACACACGTTCGTGTGCAGGGGGCCTTTGCATGTAATGTATGTGGATTGTGCCATGGATTTGTCCTGGATTTTGCACCCATCCCTTGGACTAGCCAGTGCTGATGTCGAGGATGAAAGCTATTATTATAGCTATGACTCCTAATGACTATGCATGGCCTCAGCACTGACCCTTTACATAAAGCTCATGCTGGTATAAAAAACGTATTTTCCTGCCATGGACGATTTTAAAGGAAACCTGTCATCACCTTTATGCTGCCCATACTAACGGCAGCATACAGCAGAGACAGGTGAGTTGATTTCAGCGGTCTGTCATTTATGAGTTAAAAGTAAGTGGTTGCCGAGAACAGACATCACAATCATTGCAGACTGGGCCTGGAAAAGAGTCATGGCCACCTGAGAAGAGTCCTGGTTATTCATGAATCACTGCTCTCCTGCCCACCTGCTGATGACTCTCTCTAGGAGAGAACTGCCAATCATCAGCAGATGGCAGGGACAGCAGGAGATTAGGAATAACCAGGACTCTTCTCGGGTAGATGTGACTCTTTTCAAGGCCTGGGCTGCAATGAATATGATGCTGGTTCTCGGCAACCACTTACTTTTAGCTCCTGAGTGACACACCGCTGACATCAGCATTTCTGTCACTATTGTATGCTGCCTACAGTGAGGTCAGCATAAAGTTGATGACGGGTTCCCTTTAACAAGAACATGCTTGGAATGCTGGGTATGGGCGCTATACAGCGTCATGCTGTCTGTTTAGACTCAAAGTCTGACAGGTTCCCTTTAAAGGACTTCTGTCAGCAGATTTGTACCTATGACACTGGCTGACCTGTTACATGTGCGCTTGGTAGCTGAAGGCATCTTTGCTGGTCCCAAGCTCATGTGTTCCTGCGTTACTGAGAAAAATGAGGTTTTAATATATGCAAATGAGCCTCTAGGATTGCTGTTACTCTTAGAGGCTCTGCTCGCTCTGCACTTTGATTGACAAAGCCAGACATTAAGATTTTTTTCACTGCCAGGTCCTGTCAATCAAAGTGCAGAGGGTGGAGCAGTTGCAGAGAGAGCCTCTAGGTGTAATGGCAACGACCCCATTGCTCCCAGAGGCTCATTTGCATATAATAAAACCTCATTTTTCTCAGTAATGCTAGCAGATATGAACCTGGGACCAATACAGAAGTATTCAGCTGCCAAGTGCACATGCAACAGGCCTTTAAAAGGGAATCTGTCATCAGTTTTCCGCATATGCCCTCGCATGTAACTCCTAACGGCTCCAATGCATGCCAGTGAGCCCCCATATTCATGAGCTCCTGGCTGTCCCCAACCACCTCTATCAGTTTTTTCCCCCAACTGAATCAGCAGCAGGTGGATGGGTAACCCTGGGTTCACACCTGAGCGTTCTGAAAGGAGCGCTCTGTATGCGCGATTGTACGGGCGTTTGCAATCACGCATACAGAGACAAGCGAACGCCCATTGTCGCGCGTTCCCGCTAAAGTACATGTACGGGAACGCGCGTCAAAACTCCCCAAAGAAGCTCAAGAACTTGTTTATGCGTCGGGCGTTTTTCAGCGCGTTCGAACGCGCTGTAAAACGTGAAAATGTGAACCAGTCCCATAGGGAAGCATTGGTTTGCATCGGTTATGCGTTTTACAGTGCGTGTGAAACGCGCTGTAAAACGCGCAAGTGTGAACTTAGGGTAAGGGAGCTTGTGAATATTTGGGACTCATCATTATGCACTGAAAATGACCAATACAGGATTCTGGTAAAATGGCTGAGTCAATTAAAGAAAGTGAGACAGCGTTTTGCTAAGGAGACCTGCCATTAGTTTGTTGCCCTTAGGCCTCTTGCACACAAACTTTTTTTTTTTCTGTTTCTGTTCCGTTTTTGCGGATTCAGTTTGCGGTCTATATGCGGAACCATTCACTTAAATGGATCCACAAAAACAACGGAAGGTACTCCGTAGGCATTCCATTTCTGTATTTCCGTTCTATTCAAAAATAGAACATGTCCTATTATTGCCTGCAAATCATGTTCCATGGCTCCATTCAAGTCAATGGTTCCGCAAAAAAAACCTGAATGCATACGAAATGCATCCATATGTCTTCCGTATCCGTTCCGTTTTTGTGGAAACATCTATTGAAAATTTTATAACCAGCCCAATTTTTTTATGTACTTTACTGTTTAAACATTATTGTATGCTTCCATTTCCGTTTGCGATCCGCAAAAACGGATGACAAACTGATACCAAATGGAAAAACGGAACAGAAACACTATTGAAACAAAAAATGGATCTGTTTAAAATGGACCACAAAACCATACAGTCGTGTGCAAGAGGCCTTGGTCAGGACACCATAAAACTGCTGTCAGATTCCCTTTAAGTACAGCTGCTTGTGCGCAATGTAATGCCCAAAATTCTATTTAACGTTAAACAGTTTCTGTATAATCTTTATGTAGTAATGTGTCTCTGGATGAAAACGTTGATTTCACCTTATGGTGATTTTGTGCTCACATTGCGCCTCTGTCTGCTGTACATGAATAAACCTGCCATGAAATCTTGTATTCCAGATGTCTGGTTAGAAAATGAAAGCTATGTACATTAAGTGCCCCCCAGACTGCCTCCTGTTCTGATGGCAGTCCTGAACAATGTTCTTATTAGTCCAAAGGGGTGTCTCATTATACTAAAAAACCTTGATTCTTCTGCTTGTCATCTGCGAGTTAGGTTATAGAAGTCAAGGAGGTGGAAATACATTTGAAAGAAGTCGAGGTCTCCATGCCCACATCCCACCTCTTCGAGCTTGACTGAAGTCCTTGACGACAGGGAATGTCATTACAGCCTGGGCTGAATCTTACCAGACCTTGTTCATTTCGTCCCAGTTTGTAATGATATTCACTGTCCTCAGGGACTTCAATCAAGCTAGAAGGGGTGGCATGTGGGCATGGAGACCTTAAAGAGGACCTTTCACTACTCTACAAACGAAAAACTAACTATACCTGTGGGCAGAGTGGCGCCCAGGGGTCCCCCTGCACTTACTAGTAAGTCTGGGCGCCGCTCCGTTCGCCCGGTATAGGCTCCGGTGTCTGCGCTCCCTCTGACTGATTTCTTGTAGGAGGCGTGTCCCTTGCTGCACTGCTGGCCAATCGCAGCGCACAGCTCATAGCCAGGCTATGAGCTATGCGCTGCGATTGGCCAGCACTACAGCAAGGGACACGCCTCCTACAAGAAATCAGTCAGAGGGAGCGCAGACACCGGAGCCTATACCGGGCGAACGGAGCGGCGCCCAGACTTACTAGTAAGTGCAGGGGGACCCCTGGGCGCCGCTCTGCCCACAGGTATAGTTAGTTTTTAGTTTGTAGAGTAGTGAAAGGTCCTCTTTAACTTCTATTAGCTGTGTTTCCACCTTCTTGACTTTAGGAGTCTAAAGGAGCCTTCACACGTGGCAGAATTTTCCGTAACAAAATCAACAGGGATTTTCCAAAGTTGCGGCTTTTGTATCGGATTTTGCTGAGGTTTTTGTGTGTAAATAACGTTGCCGATTTCTTTGCGCATTACATCTTCATTGAAATGAATGGAGACCTTTAGCTACAGGAATTCCGCGACAAAACTTTATTTGCTTCCTGTTCCTCTGCAGGACAGAACACAGGTACAGTATTGACACTTTTCATCCCCATAGGTTTATATGAGGGATGTCTTTATGGTGAATGCACCATAATTTGTATACACACATATGGAGGCATCAAAGATATTTTTATTTCATTTTAATCCGGCACCTCTTTGGTCCAATAAGACTAGATGAGCCAAACTGTGAGGTGGGTGGCAGTTTGAGGGCACATACCTTCTGACAAGTTTGCTTTAAAGGGCTTGTCTCACTTCAGCAAATGACACTCATCATGTAGAGAAAGTTAATACAAGGCACTTACTAATGTATTGGGATTGTCCATATTGCTTCCTTTACTGGTTTAAACTAATTTGTCCATCATATTACACTTCCATAGTTACACCACCATGCAATTCAGTGTCAGTGACTGTGCTTGCACACCATAGGAAAAAGAGACGGCCTATTGGCGCTCCTTTGGTTTTGGCCACAAGAGACGCCAGCCCTTTTTTCTACAGTGAGCAAGCAGTATATAAAGTGATGGAAAAATGAATCAAGCCAGCAAAGGATGCAATATGGACAATCACAATACATTAGTAAGTGCCTTGTATTAACTTCCTCTACATGATAAATGCCATTTGCTGAAGTGAGACTACCCCTTTAAGTTTAGTGCTCTACTTTTTCACAGAAAGGACATTTGATTTTAAAAAGAACCTGCTGAGGCTCAACAAAGTCTGAGCCCAATGCAGTATTATCTTTAACCCCTTAGTGACCAGACCTGAAAAGGCTTTAATGATCAGAAACATTTTTTATATTTTTTTTGTTTTTTGTCTGCATTACAGTAGCCATAACGTTTTTATTTTTTTTACTCACAACAGTCTGATGTCTTGTTTTATGTGGGAGAAATGATATGTTTTTTTGCCGTTGTTCGGAGATGCATATAAATCACAGTGACATGATGGCAAGGGGGAGTCCCATGAGTAGTATTGCACATAAGGAGTCCAGAACACAATTTTTAGTATCCTGCCGGCCCTCTATCTGTCAGCACTCAAAGCTGCACTGAATTACACAGTCCGTTCTGCAGCCCCACAAAAAGATAGAACATGTCTTATTCTTGTCCATTTTGCAGACAAGAATTAGCATTGTTACAATGGGCGCACAAAAATAATTATGCAACACAGACGTCATCCGTTTTTTTTTTTTGCGTATCCACATGAATGCGCCCTAACAGTCCAGGATCATGGTGACAGATTCCCTTCAAGTGTGCCCATACTGAACATGGTCATGAATTGCAGCAGTTCTGCAGTATAATTGTTGGCTGTGCAGCAAGTACAGGTGAGAGACTTCAAAACCACAGGCAGTTTTGCTATGTGTACGGGCACCCTTATGCCAAATTAGGATAGCCTTATTGACCAACTAGCAAAAAATGCGAGTTAGGTTATAGAAGTCAAGGAGGTGGAAATACATTTGAAAGAAGTCGAGGTCTCCATGCCCACATCCCACCTCTTCGAGCTTGACTGAAGTCCTTGACGACAGGGAATGTCATTACAGCCTGGGCTGAATCTTACCAGACCTTGTTCATTTCGTCCCAGTTTGTAATGATATTCACTGTCCTCAGGGACTTCAATCAAGCTAGAAGGGGTGGCATGTGGGCATGGAGACCTTAAAGAGGACCTTTCACTACTCTACAAACGAAAAACTAACTATACCTGTGGGCAGAGTGGCGCCCAGGGGTCCCCCTGCACTTACTAGTAAGTCTGGGCGCCGCTCCGTTCGCCCGGTATAGGCTCCGGTGTCTGCGCTCCCTCTGACTGATTTCTTGTAGGAGGCGTGTCCCTTGCTGCACTGCTGGCCAATCGCAGCGCACAGCTCATAGCCTGGCTATGAGCTATGCGCTGCGATTGGCCAGCACTACAGCAAGGGACACGCCTCCTACAAGAAATCAGTCAGAGGGAGCGCAGACACCGGAGCCTATACCGGGCGAACGGAGCGGCGCCCAGACTTACTAGTAAGTGCAGGGGGACCCCTGGGCGCCGCTCTGCCCACAGGTATAGTTAGTTTTTAGTTTGTAGAGTAGTGAAAGGTCCTCTTTAACTTCTATTAGCTGTGTTTCCACCTTCTTGACTTTAGGAGTCTAAAGGAGCCTTCACACGTGGCAGAATTTTCCGTAACAAAATCAACAGGGATTTTCCAAAGTTGCGGCTTTTGTATCGGATTTTGCTGAGGTTTTTGTGTGTAAATAACGTTGCCGATTTCTTTGCGCATTACATCTTCATTGAAATGAATGGAGACCTTTAGCTACAGGAATTCCGCGACAAAACTTTATTTGCTTCCTGTTCCTCTGCAGGACAGAACACAGGTACAGTATTGACACTTTTCATCCCCATAGGTTTATATGAGGGATGTCTTTATGGTGAATGCACCATAATTTGTATACACACATATGGAGGCATCAAAGATATTTTTATTTCATTTTAATCCGGCACCTCTTTGGTCCAATAAGACTAGATGAGCCAAACTGTGAGGTGGGTGGCAGTTTGAGGGCACATACCTTCTGACAAGTTTGCTTTAAAGGGCTTGTCTCACTTCAGCAAATGACACTCATCATGTAGAGAAAGTTAATACAAGGCACTTACTAATGTATTGGGATTGTCCATATTGCTTCCTTTACTGGTTTAAACTAATTTGTCCATCATATTACACTTCCATAGTTACACCACCATGCAATTCAGTGTCAGTGACTGTGCTTGCACACCATAGGAAAAAGAGACGGCCTATTGGCGCTCCTTTGGTTTTGGCCACAAGAGACGCCAGCCCTTTTTTCTACAGTGAGCAAGCAGTATATAAAGTGATGGAAAAATGAATCAAGCCAGCAAAGGATGCAATATGGACAATCACAATACATTAGTAAGTGCCTTGTATTAACTTCCTCTACATGATAAATGCCATTTGCTGAAGTGAGACTACCCCTTTAAGTTTAGTGCTCTACTTTTTCACAGAAAGGACATTTGATTTTAAAAAGAACCTGCTGAGGCTCAACAAAGTCTGAGCCCAATGCAGTATTATCTTTAACCCCTTAGTGACCAGACCTGAAAAGGCTTTAATGATCAGAAACATTTTTTATATTTTTTTTGTTTTTTGTCTGCATTACAGTAGCCATAACGTTTTTATTTTTTTTACTCACAACAGTCTGATGTCTTGTTTTATGTGGGAGAAATGATATGTTTTTTTGCCGTTGTTCGGAGATGCATATAAATCACAGTGACATGATGGCAAGGGGGAGTCCCATGAGTAGTATTGCACATAAGGAGTCCAGAACACAATTTTTAGTATCCTGCCGGCCCTCTATCTGTCAGCACTCAAAGCTGCACTGAATTACACAGTCCGTTCTGCAGCCCCACAAAAAGATAGAACATGTCTTATTCTTGTCCATTTTGCAGACAAGAATTAGCATTGTTACAATGGGCGCACAAAAATAATTATGCAACACAGACGTCATCCGTTTTTTTTTTTGCGTATCCACATGAATGCGCCCTAACAGTCCAGGATCATGGTGACAGATTCCCTTCAAGTGTGCCCATACTGAACATGGTCATGAATTGCAGCAGTTCTGCAGTATAATTGTTGGCTGTGCAGCAAGTACAGGTGAGAGACTTCAAAACCACAGGCAGTTTTGCTATGTGTACGGGCACCCTTATGCCAAATTAGGATAGCCTTATTGACCAACTAGCAAAAAATGCTAATCTTCTTATGCAAACCTGATTTAGGCTGCGTTCACATGTGTGTTTCGGAGATCCAGCTTCCTGATCCGGCACAAATGCCAGATGCACACGTTTTTTTCTCCAGGCGAAACCTGACATTTATGCTGGAAATCGTCCGGATCACCGTCAGACGTCATTGCAGTCAAAGGGGATCCAGTGGTGGAGTAGAGAATCCCACAATGCTGGATCCTGTGAGATCTCCCAACAGATATGTGAGCGAAGCCTAAGTGTAACCTTTCATTGACCAGGGAACTTATTACCAATAAGGCTGTCAGTTTAGATGCCCATTGATAATTTGTATGCTGAGCCTTGTCGCCTTGCGTTTTTAGAGATCCCTGCTAACTCATATTTCTGATGTTTTATTAGCTGCCAATACTGTAGATGAAAAAAAATAATGGCTGAAACACAAGTAATTATACCCGGTCCATCTTCATTGCCTTTTAAAATGAGGCTCTGAGGACAATAAATCTCTGGCAGGGTTCCCATTCCGCACTTTATTACACCTACTCTCATTGAAATTCGGCAGATGTCTAACCAGTATTTGTGGGGAATGCAAAAAAATAGGGGGATCGATCCATTTAACTTAACAAGCAATGCGCCGGTGGCAATGATTTAGAAAATAACACATGCGAAACTATTCTTCCAGGGTTACATTGTCTAACAGCAAAAAGGATTGTCACAATGGGCTTCATGCTAACTTGCCATTTCAGAACTAGAAGAAGGTTGGCCAGCTGACCTCTACTGGGCGCAGGTGGTCTGCTGTAGAAGCAGCAATCCAAATGAATGGGGCAGACTGGCACTGAGGTGATGCTAAAATGTTTCTTCTCTGTTAAATCCAATTAAAAGCATCCAAGCAGCATTTCAGCAGCGAGACACAATCACTCAGCTGACACATTTCTGACCTGTACAGTCCCTACTCTGCACAGGTTAGAAATGCGTCAGCTTAGTGATTGTGTCTCGCTGCTGAAATGCTGTTTAGATGCTTTGAATCAGATTCAATAGATACATATTTTAGAAGCCCTATTCTTTTGGATTTCAGAATGAGAGGTGGCTTTCTGATCATTAGACCTTCATCCATCACCACTTTAGAGCCAGAACTGATTCTTAAAGGGAACCTGTCACCAGTTTTATGGTGTCCTAACTAAGGGCAACATAAATAAGTGACTGATTCTCTTAGCAAAATGCTGGGTCACTTTCTTTAATTGACCCAGTAAATCTGCCAACATCTTGTATCGAAAAGCTCCAGCTGATAATGATGAGTCCTGAATATTCATGAGCTCCTGACTCTCCCTGCCCATCTGCTGCTGAATGACAGTTATTTTCCATATGAATCAGCAGCAGGTGGGCAGGGGAGCGGCTATAGCTCTGAATTAAATATACGCCGGACTCAATGACATCACGCCAGACTCGAATCAGCTCATTAGCATGCGGCATCTTTGTGTGTATATTATGAGGTAACCATCTGTCACACCAGTAAGTGAATACATCTAAGGCGATTTTTAGTAGTTAATGATTGTATATAATTAGATTATAATCAAATATCCACATGACAGGTTCCCTTTAAAGGGGTTGTCCAGGACTTGCAGGGAATCTGTCACCCAACCTACAGCAGGTTATAGAGCAGGAGGAGCGGAGCAGATTGATATATACTTTATGGGAAAAGATTCAGTATAACTTGCATTTCATTCATTAAAATCCCTGCTCATTCTGAGCTTTGAAGTCCAGGAGGCGGTCCTATCAGTGACTGACAGGTCTCTCTGTATACACAGTCATAGAGGGAAGGCTGTCAGTCACTGATAGGAACGACTCCTTGACTTCACAGCCCAGAATTCATGGATATGAATGGATAAATTATAAGTAGTTACAGTCAAAGAGGCGGTAACAGGGTTCCTTCAGCAGCAAGACGTCTCCTTCTATTCTGAGAGCATCCGATTACTGGAGGCAAAATTGAATAAGTGTGTTGAAGTGAAGGGATTACATCGAAAAGTAGTAATTTTCTCATAAAAAGTGTTTTTCATATTCAGGTAGATAACGTATTTGAACACCCCTTCTAAGTCCCAGCTTATCTGTTCTCCTTCCAGCATCCTGCAGTTCTTCTTAAAAAATGGGTAGGGGGATGCAGCTGCAGGTTCTGTCCTTCAGTGTATTGTAAGGTCCATGCTGTGAGGAGCAGAGGAGAGATGTGGTGCAACTATCCAGTGTGTTGCCTAGTTGGGCTGCGGTACAGGGCTGAGAGTTGCAGTTGACTGCATTTTTTTTATTAAAAAACTGTCTGAAACTGCATGTGTGTACACAGCTAAACTGAGAATTAGCGCTCGTTAATTGCATATTATACAAAACTGTCTATGCCACTGATTTCCCAGGATTCTCAGTGTAATAGTAAGGGTACGGCTACTCTGTGATTTTGGGCGCAACACGTGTTGCTCCCGTATCGCGCCCAGTATTACAGTGTAGCAGGGCTGACATAGGAATGAATGTGGTTGCATTGCGACTTGCATGTTTGCAGTGTCCGTGGATTTTTTGCAGTTTGTGTTGCAGTAAATGTGTGAGTTGCGCTGCGCCCCATTTATTCCTATGGCAGCCCTGATACACTGCAATCTTCGGTAGTTCGCAGCCAAAACCTCAGCACAGCCGAACCCTTAGGCCCCTTTCACACAAGTGAGTATTCCGCATGGGTGGAATGCATGATATGAACGCATTGCGCCCCTGCACGGAATTCGGACCCATTCATTTCAATGGGGCTGTGTACAGGTGCATTGGTTTTCATGCATCACTTGTGCGTTGCGTGAAAATCACAGCATGTTCTATATTCAGCTATTTTCACACAACGCGGGCCCCATAGAAGTGAATGTAGCTGCGTGAAAATCGCATTGGCAAACAAGTGCGGATGGGATGCATTTTTCACAGAAGGTTGCTAAGAGATGTTGTTTGTATACATTAAGTTTTTTATCACGTGCGTGCAAAACTCATCAAAACGCATTGCACTCACGGGATAAAAACTGAACGTGATCGCAGGCAAAACTGAATGACTTTGCCTGCAAAATCACGCATTTTTCACTGAACGCATTTGCAACGCATCTGGACCTAATCCGGACACGCTCGCCTTAGGCCCCTTTCACATGAGCGAGTTTTCCGTGCGGGTGCAATGCGTGACGTGAACGCATAGCACTCGCACTGAATCCTGACCCATTCATTTCAAACTGGGTGAAAAACCCATTGCATCCGCAAGCAAGTGCTGGTGCAATGCGTTTTTCACTGATGGTTGCTAGGAGATGTTGTTTGTAAACCTTCAGTTTTTTATCACGCGCGTGAAAAACGCATCAAAGCGCATTGCACCCACACGGAAAAAACTAAACAACTCATCGCAATCGCAGACAAAACTGATTGAACTTGTTTGCAAAATGGTGCGAGTTTCTCTGAACGCACCCTGACATAATCCATCACGCTCGTGTGAAAGGGGCCTTAGACAGTTTCTCTTCAAGGCAGGGGTTTCTCGCAGGATCCATCAATTTACCAGTAACAATGTTGTTTTGAGGTGAATCATGCCAAGCATCAAGAACAGTTTGTTGTCCTCCACTTTACGGTTGTTAACGTGAGACTGCACAACATTAAGCTCTTATTCCCCATGGTCCAGTATGTGGTAGAAACATTACCACAGATTAGTCATAGAACCGACTGTCATCTGGGAACCTTCTCTGCGGCTGGAGCTCTGCTGTCTCCTCCTCCTGCGATGTACCCAATACATTAACCACTGCTGTCAGAAGGTCTTCAGTCTCCAATAACTGGCAGGGCCGTATGGCTTGTGTTCTGCACATTGTCAACTGATGTAAAATGGATAGGAAGAACATGAGTTGCCAGAAACCAAATTGTGCTTATGCAATATGAAAAGAGCAACGAGGAGCACTCTGGCCAAAACTAATAGATTGGGGTACGCCATATACACTGCCGCCTTAGGCCTGCACTAGCTATAACACTGTATGGCTGTCCTTAACCTATGCAAACACCTGAGCATTACACCGTCCAGACCTATCTGAAAAGGTCCAGGCCTTCCAAACAGTCAACTGCTTGTAAAGAGAGGAGCTCTTGGGCCCCAATGCAAAATCTTTATCACAGACTACCGTGTACCATTTATAATACTACCCCCTGATTGGTTGCTATGGGCACCTAAGTCAGTTTTGATAAATGAGGATATATATATATATATATATATATATATTTAGAGCGATTACTCCGTCTTATCATGTAATGTTTAAAAAATGTTTTGTGACCATAAAATATCGTACCCAGGTGTACACGGTCTAGGAAACAAGGGTGGGTGGCAGTTTTGCAGACCCAGAATTGTCCATAGAAGCCATGAGATGCAAGTAGTATTACAATATACATAATGCATTAATAGGACACTGAGTTCCATTGTGGTGGTTCTTATACAGTCTTATGCCTCCTTCCCGCTTGGTTTATGGGAATATTTCTAGAGTGTTTATGTTCCTTGTCTCGTGCTGTCATTCTCTCAAGTCAGGCAGTGAATGTCTATCATTGTGTGACTGCTGGCCTATCACCTACATGGCTTCTGTAAAGTGTGCTTCCAACCAGTAATGAAAAACACCCAGACTTCAGTTCCAGAAATGTTTAAAGGTTTATAATGAGTCTTTGGGTAGGTTACACAAACCTTCGTAAGACTGCTATTGTGCTACATGCAGGCGCTGCCATCGATGTCTCCAAAGCCTTTGTTTTGGTGGGTTGTTCTATTACAGTACTGTTGAACAATAGCTGCTTTTTGTTTGTGGACCCTTGAGACTGAAAAATATCACCGTTACCAGTGACAGGCTCTGAAGCAGGTAGAATATCATTGGTTTGTGTCATCGAGTTTTTGGGATATTGATAGCAAGCCAAGGCTGTAATGTTGAGGAGCAGTTCTCCCTGGAATTGTATTTGACACTACACAATCCAAACCATGCGTAGGCGCAGAATCTGCTGTACACATTTGTATGTAGAAAATCTGCATGAAATCCACGCCAAAACCACATGAAAAATGCACAATTTTTATGTGTTTTTTGTTGCGGATTTTCGCGTAGATTTTCTGTTTATGTTAACAACCCCATCGAAGTCTATGGGGGAAAACCACACTAGTTAAGGTGCAGAATCGCACAAACAATTGTCTTGCTGCAGATTTTAAAATCTGCATGGTAAGTAAATTTCCATTCATAAAAAATAATGAATGAAATAATAAATAATAAAAGATCATGTAGTAGATGTCACGTGCAGTCCTCTGTAAAGCCATAGATAATAGTCATCATTCTCTACAGATAATGTAATTATTACCTGCAGTCCTATATAACACAGTGATAACTCTCTGAGTACATATAATGTAGTAGATGTTACTTGCAGCCCTAGACCAGACCAGGAAGATAATCCCAGCTGAATGATCATCTACTAGACTAGCTAAATTTATTGACATAACATGGCCTCTGTGCAACGTGAGTAAATATTTTATTATGCTATACAAAAAATGTCTTTGATTAGGACCTTTGCCTAAAAATTATACAGACCTTGATACATGGTCTTGATCTCCTAAGGCCACATCCTCCCTCAATACACAAATACGCATCACCTGATATGCTTCAATCCGAAAAGCATTTGCTCTGGGCTAATTTCTGAAGTCACATTGAAATTAATGGGAAGCTCACTGTGCAAGCTTGGCTACCGTTTAATTTGCTTCTATGGGGCTTCTGGAAATAGCCCCATAGAACCTTCAGACATTAGGGGCATCTCCAGTGTCCTGCGAAGATGAGTTAGCAGCTCACTGACAGATCAGATAACATGGAATTATATTGGGGAGGGAGGGGGAAGAAGAGGAGGAAGAAATCGGAAAGGCTGGTCAGAGATACTGACCCAAATACTGCTACTGGCTTGTAAGTGATTTACTGTCTAACACCTCTGCTGGACTTACATCTAGACTGCTCAGTACTGCAATATAATGTCCTCCATTACTACTGCCCACACTGGCTCAGGGAATAGTTGGAGGTAGAGCTGCTAAAAATCCCAGATACAAGTCATATAATGGTCAGAAATATGTTACTCCTCATGTACACATACATAGCAGCTTATTCTGAAAAGTTACCAGAATTATCACTTTAACGCCCCAAATAGTCTGGCCAACAAGGGGTTAAGATGCTAGAAAAAAATGAGTTCCTTGGGTCCTCCATGTCCCCTTGGCTCAGCAGCAATCTTTTAGCTGTGTTTGGCTGATGGCATGGTTCTGCCATATATAATTATGTTCACCTCTTCCTCTTTGAATAAGCGCTGAACACGAAATGGAATTTTTCTGATAAGATCCATTATTTGGTGTTCTCCTGACTTTGCACTGCAGCTCTATTAAAATGGAAAGTATTAGCTCCTCGCCCCACTCCAGGCAGCCGACACCCTAGCTACATATTTACAGCAGGTGCTGGAGGAATCCAATGCAGGTCAATTGTGTGCCTGTCATATCAGTGGCTCTGCCTTGTATCAATCCAATAGCTCATTGTGTAGGGCAAGTCTGCCAGGCAGTCACTGACTGTGCCTCTTATTAGACAAGTATTGGCCCTGGCGCATAGATTTACTGTAATGTTCCTAGATTCATTAATATATTATTTATCTTGTTAATACAAATTATTTAGTCAGTAGACTCACGCATGCTGTACTAAATGCATTACAAAATGACAGAATGACACACCTGAAATAGCAACAACAACAAAAAAGATGATGGGCTTATTGAAAAACCGTAAATGGTACTTCTTCAAACCATGACATTTCATTATATTAAAGGGGTTGTCCCATAAAAAATATTCAATAGTTTCCAAACCAGCACGTGGATCTGAATTCTTCTGTAATTGCAAGTAATTAAACATTGAGTTATTCAATAATGTATCTATACAGTGCCACTTGCTGTTTGTTTTTTCCTTATTTCTTTGTCCTGCTCACTGAGATGGCCGCACATGCTCAGTTTCATCCTTTAACTGCCTCCTGAGCTGTGATAGGGAGAGCATGGACACGCCCTCCTTAGATGCAGCAGAAAAGACACTCCCCTTAAGCTGCAGCAGAAAAGACACTCCCCTTGGGCTGCAGCAGAAAAGACACTCCCCTTGAGCTGCAGCAGAAAAGACACTCCCCTTGGGCTGCAGCAGAAAAGACACTCCCCTTAAGCTGCAGCAGAAAAGACACTCCCCTTGAGCTGCAGCAGAAAAGACACTCCCCTTGGGCTGCAGCAGAAAAGACACTCCCCTTGGGCTGCAGCAGAAAAGACACTCCCCTTGGGCTGCAGCAGAAAAGACACTCCCCTTGGGCTGCAGCAGAAAAGACACTCCCCTTGGGCTGCAGCAGAAAAGACACTCCCCTTGGGCTGCAGCAGAAAAGACACTCCCCTTGGGCTGCAGCAGAAAAGACACTCCCCTTGGGCTGCAGCAGAAAAGACACTCCCCTTGGGCTGCAGCAGAAAGACACTCCCCTTGGGCTGCAGCAGAAAAGACACTCCCCTTGAGCTGCAGCAGAAAAGACACTCCCCTTGGGCTGCAGCAGAAAAGACACTCCCCTTGAGCTGCAGCAGAAAAGACACTCCCCTTGAGCTGCAGCAGAAAAGACACTCCCCTTGGGCTGCAGCAGAAAAGACACTCCCCTTGAGCTGCAGCAGAAAAGACACTCCCCTTGAGCTGCAGCAGAAAAGACACTCCCCTTGGGCTGCAGCAGAAAAGACACTCCCCTTGGGCTGCAGCAGAAAAGACACTCCCCTTGAGCTGCAGCAGAAAAGACACTCCCCTTGAGCTGCAGCAGAAAAGACACTCCCCTTGAGCTGCAGCAGAAAAGACACTCCCCTTGGGCTGCAGCAGAAAAGACACTCCCCTTGAGCTGCAGCAGAAAAGACACTCCCCTTGAGCTGCAGCAGAAAAGACACTCCCCTTGAGCTCTTAGATTGATATAAATCTAGGAAAGCAATGAATGTGAGGTACAGGGCAATCCATGTGAGGTACAGGGCTGGTTCTAGCTTTGTTAGAAAGAGATCATGTACTATATAATGTCTAATTTCCATTTTTTTACATTAGTCAGGAGATACCCCTTTAAGGCAGGATAGCTCAGAATGTTAAGTTTCGTACTGGTCTACTTCCACTAGTTCCACTTTGGGCCCCATAGCAGATACATGGGCTAACTCCATGATATATATGACCTTGCTTTCTAAAACTTATAACTGTCATCTTACTGGTCAGTTGTTGGAGGGCTGTAGCACTAGGTTAAAGGGGACCTGCAACCTCTCCTAGCATGTGTGATTTATTAACTACTTGCATCCCTCATGTAATTCTGGAGCATCTATTTTTATGTCTCGGTTTACAGTGAAGGTCCAGCTGGGTGTTACCAGTTTGGGGGGGGGGGGGGGGTGTCACTGCACAGCCTGGCACTGGCAGCACTGATTGGATATTGGCAGGTTGTGCAGGGACACCCCCATCCCCTTCACGCACACACACACACACACACTGGTAATACCTAACTGGACCTTCATTTGTAACCTCTAGCAGGAGTTATAAAGGAATGGCACAACATAAAGACATAAGACTAGACACCCCAGAATTGGGGAAAGCGAGTAGTTGCATAAACAGACATGTAAAATAACCATGTGGCCATATTGTACATGGGCTTTGTGGTTTTCATGTGGTTTGCTTCATTGCAGTAGTGGTGCGGCCCCCTGCCTTATATCCCAATCGTATGCTATGGTGTCAGTGATCCCTAAAGTGAGACTTTGGACTGTGAAATGAACATGGCTTAGCTTGCCGGTGTGAGATGCATTTCTGTATTGTGAACATGTGTTAATCGAATGTGTGAAGCATAGACCCCCCGGAGGAGCGTGCGCGGCTGATCCCACTGCAGTACTGTATCGCCACTTCCATATCTAATAAGAAATATGTTCCGTTATAGTTCTGCTGCTGCACTGGGATTTACACGTTATAAAGCGAGATATAAAAGCCAAATTGTTCTACTTGAAATGACACTGAATAAACTGGATCTGGTCTCCATGTTCTGTGGGGTTGAATGGACCCTATTTGTTCCTGTATTTGCCTCAGGCTGGGGGAGAGCTTCTTTTAATCTAATTCAGTAGGACAGGAGGTACAGGAAGAAGACTCCCCATGATCACTAGTTTATCTCATATATCTCTATATCTTCTTAAACAATATTTTTATTACTTTTTTTTTTTTTTTTATTGGTTACAACACCCTACTGGATGCACATTGCAGCTCATAGAAGCTTTCTATCTATACTTCTGAGTAAGTGCAGTATTTTTAAGGATTGGTTAAATTGGTCAGTCCAGTACAGGACTCATTACAGTATACCTCAATATTAAACCTTTTGCCTATGAGATAATGAGGTCCCATGTTGCCTTTTATGATGAAGATGGGGCCTCCTACTTAATTTTCTTAGACTCTTATTTTACAGGCCTTCAGAAGTAGAGGAACTGAAAATGAAGAAGTGGGTTAAACTCTCAACCCCATATAAATTATCCAGATTAAATTCATTTCTGTAAGACTTTTGAGACCTTACCCAGACGAGGACAGGAAGACTACACAGTAGTATCTTTAGGGCTTTTCCGGAGTGACGTTCACGTCCATCTGCTGTGTCTGTTGGACACTTGCACGGTAAAGGGGTCGTTCACCCCACCCCCGGACAAGTTTTGGGCAGACTCCCCAAACTTGGCTGGACTAGTAGAGGGATCATACTTACCTACTCCCAACACTAGGTTCCAGCTCCTTTGCTTTCTCGCTGCCACTGTAGCTCTTTGGTCTCCCCATGTCAACATCCAGTTTGACATGGGTCATGTGGCTGCTGCAGCCCATGTGTCACATCACTGGGTCACATTTTACATAACTTGTCTGAATGTAGCCTTACAGTGTCAGGGGTATGATTGAGTCTCAAATGTGCTCAAATCTTTTCATTAGATTTGTGTAGAACTATTGAATCCCTTTAAATTGATGGGAGAAATATAGATCACTTTATTATTTCCTAATTATATCCCTTCTTAAAGAAGATGAATACGAGTGCAGTTTATGGGGCGGAGCAGTGACAACATCCCCATCTTTGATAGAGTAAACACATCGAAGACTGTCAGTGATGGAAAATGACTAAATCCTGGCCTAGATGCACATTTAAACCCCAAAAATCACTGCAGGCGACAACGCTTCTTGGGTGCAGCAGATCTTTGCACTGTATTAAGTAATATACTGTTTATCACTCTATTTCATCTTTTATTTAGAAGGCTGTGTAAATATGGAATGGTTTTGGCAGCACTCCAGCATTTTCCAGCTCCATACTTCTGCTCTAGATTCATATTTTTAAAGCTGCGGGGCTATAAAAGTGGACAGTAAGTATTTAAGAATATCCATTTCTTTAAGAAAATATATAGATTTATTTCGTTTTACCTTTATACATTAAGAAGTTATGTAGCAGAGATGACACTCTTCTAATTTCTAAGCTGCGCCGCTACTTTCATAGATGGTTTTAGGGGTAGGCAACCCATAGCCCAATTTTCTTAAGGAAACCTAAAGATGGAGTTGCAGTGAGTAACCTGAGACTTGGGTGGCAATTTTTGTTACTCCACCGCCAGTATCAGTTCATTTTCTTTCAAATCGGCCCTGGCTGTACACCACTTTTATACTGTATGTTAATTAGTTTTACCAAAGCCAAGGGAGAGCTGAAGAAAGCATCTGTGTAAGGGACCTGCTTAATGATGTGTGTGTACCCTAATGGAACGTATGAACAGAGATGGTTCTAATAGGATGATTACTTTGAAGGAACACTCTTGGCAAATCTAACGCTCTGTGTTATGTCTAATAGTGTGTACATTTTACTTGAAGTATCCCTCTAAATTAAAGTTCAAACACTGAAAGACTGCTGAAAAGTCTTGACAAATAGCTGGTGGAGAGAATTGAAAAGTCAGCAGTGCTCACTATAGAAGGCATCTTGACAAATTATAAAACATGCTTCCTCCTTAGCTGTCAGCAATTGTGGGTGATGGGTAACATTTATCCCCTTCAGGCCCCTTCCATTTTTCACCTTAAGGACCAGGCCATTTTTAGCAAATCTGACATGTCTCTTTATGTCTTGATAACTTCAAAACGCTTTTACTTATCCAGGCCATTCTGAGACTGTTTTCTCGTCACATATTGTACTTCATGACAATGGTAAATCTGAGTCAACATTTTTTCACTTTTATTTATAAAAAAAAAAATAAAAAATGTACCAAAAATTTGGGAAATTTCACAAATTTCAAAATTTCAATTTGTCTACTTTTATAATAGTAATACCTCCAAAAATAGTAATTTCTTTATATTCCCCATATGTCTACTTCATGTTTGGATCATTTTGAAAATTACATTATTATTTTTTGGGGACGTTAGAAGGCTTAGAAGTTTAGAAGCAAATCTTAAAATTTTTAAGAAAATTTCCAAAACCCAATTTTTTCTGGACCAGTTCAGTTATGAAGTCACTTTGTGAGGCTTACATATGAGAAAACACCCATAAATCACCCCATTTTAGAAACGATTCCCCTCAAGCTATTCAAAACTGATTTTACAAACTTTGTTAACCCTTTAGTGCCCCACGATAATTAAAGGAAAATGGGAATTACATTTCAAAATTTCACTTTCTTTAGCAGATTTTTAATTTGAATCCATTTTTTGGGAGGGGGGGGGGATATCAAGGGTTAACAGCCAAACAAAGCTCAAAATCTATTACCCTAAATCTGAAGTTTACAGAAACACCCCATGTGTGCTCAAAAACTGATGTATGGGCGCACAGCAGGCTTCAGAGTGGAAGGAGCATCATATGGCTTTTGGAGAGCATATTTAGCTGGAACGGTAATTGGGAGCTATGTCGCATATGGCTCAACAGTGGAAACCCCAACAAAGTGAGCCCATTTTGGAAATTACACCCCTCAAGGAATCTTTCAAGTTGTGTAGTGAGCACTTTGACCTGAAAGGTGTTTCCTAGCATTAGGAAACACTTGGCGGTCAAAATGAAAAATTAATTTTTTTTCACGAAAAAGTTGCTCTACACCCACATTTTTCACTTTCCCAAAGGGTAACAAGACAAAATGCACCCCACATTTTATTCCCCATTTTCCCCCGAATACGACAACACCCCATATGTGCTAAAAAAATGTTGTATGGACGCACAGCAGGGCTCTAGAGTCAAACGGCAAAATATGGATTTTGCTGACCTGAATTGGCAGACAGACCTCATTATGTAAAGAGCACCCCCATACAAACATTTTAAGTGGTGGAAAGGGTACTTTTCAGCAAGCAGGTGTCTCACAGAAAGCAGAAACACTTGTTAAAGGATTTCAAAGCACACATTTGTGAAAAAGAAAATTACTAGCAGACCCTAATTTTTCACTTTCACAAGGGGTTAAAGGAGAAAATACACCTCAGTATGTGTTCCCCATTTACTCCCCATTAAAGAAACACCCCATATGTGCTTTTAGCCTGCTGTATGGGCGCACAGCAGGCAAACAGCAAAATATGGATTTTGCTGACAGGCTTGAATTGGCAGACATGGATTTTAGGTGCCATGTCGCATTAAAAATGTCTGAGGTCCCCAGAAATTAAAAACTCCAATTAGTGACCCCATTTTGGAAAGAGCACCCCTGTACGAACATTTTAAGGGGGTGGAAAGGGCACTTTTGACCTAACCGGTATTTCACAGAAATGAATATGTAGTGGTTGGTGAAAAGTGGATCTGTAAGCTATGTGGACTAAATCAGAGATATAAGGTGGTAAAACTACAGGGTACATCATGGATGAAATTAAATTAATACTCCATGGATGAGTGGTAGATTTTAAAATACTCCTGCATGCACAGGCCAGGTTTTTCAGGGCAGTTTTCGCTGTGGTGAATGGTGTCTTTCCTTATCCCTTTGGAAGATACCGTGCATCTTTTTTGGGTCCTTCCCTTCCTTGCTGTCTGGGGGGACTTGACCCGGAAAATGTTGCTCTGGTACAACACGGGCACCATGACTTCCAGAAGTACTGGAACCCTCCCTGGCCTGGCTTGGAAAAATTAGGGCCTTGATAACCACCTCTTGGAACTGAAGGAAGGTTCCTGTTTAGCCTGAAGATTGAAATAGCATGTACGCATTGCACATTGCCATGTGTACAATGTGTACAGCCAGCCTTTTGTACCACACTTTTGTTTTTCGTGTGGCACTGTAGGACTTTAGAAGTTGATCTGAAAGATCCACCCCTCCCATGTGCCTGTTGTAGTCCAGGATACAAACTGGTTTGGGGTTAGTGGTTGTGGTACCTCGTACAGGAGCAGGGGAGCTGGTGTTAGTGTGAATGTTGGTCAGTACAAGGACGTCCCTCTTGTCCTTGTACTTAACCACCAGCATGTTCTCATGGAGGAGAGAGCCCTTCTTTGGCCCATTCTCAGTGGTTGCCCTACCAGGGATCTAGGGTGGCCTTTCTGATTTTTGCGAACTGTGCCGCAAGCCACAGTACCTCTGGCAGTTAGGGACATGAATAGGGGTATGCTGGTATAACAGTTATCCAGATAGAAGTGGTAACCATTATCTAGCAGTGAGTGCCGTAAGTCCCACACGATCTTCCCACTAACTCTTAGGATGGGTCGGCATTCTGGGAGTTCTATCCGTGAATCTTTTCATAAATGCAGAACTTGTGGGTGTACCCGGAGCTACTCTCACAAAGATTGTATATCTTTATGCCATACCTTGCCCGTTTTCTAGGCAAGTACTGACAGAAACTAATCCTCCCTTTGAAAAGTAATAGGGACTCATCTACACAGACATTTTTATCTGGATTGTACACTTCAGCAAACTTGGTGTTAAAGTGGTCAATGACAGGCCTAACCTTGAACAGACGGTCAAATGTTGGGTCGTTTTGGGGTGGGCAATGTGCATTGTCGTTGTAGTGTAGGAATTTCCTAATTGACTCAAATCCGGGTCATGGTCTTACTGTAAATTGGAGTCTGGTAGAAAATGTCCGAACGTTATAATATTGTCTAACGTTAGTTTTTTTTTTAAACGCCCATATGCAGCACAAGTACCCACAACTTCATCATCTCTGCTGCACTTACTGGGGTCCAACCTAGGGGTCTAGCGTATGTCGATGTAGGGTTCTGTTCAATAAATTGTTGGGCGTATAAATTAAATATATGATGATGATGATGGGGAGAGGAGTAGAGGAAAGTAGCATCCTTCTCTCCCTCACTGACAGACTCCGTATTGGAGGCAAACATGGCGTATGCCTCTTCAGCTGAGTATACTCTTTGGGATGGACGGGCCATTTTTATTTTAGGGGTGTGACGTGTGAAGTGTGTAAACCTTTAAGTTTTTTCTGTAAAAAAAAAAAACTAAAACTAGCAGTGCAAACTGAGAAGATGCGATCGGTGCTCAGTGGTTGCAAAATACACGTACGCGGATGCAAAATTTTAAAGGCACTAACTGAAATATATGTTTGTGTGTGTGTGTATATATATATATATATATATATATATCTACCACTAACTGCAGGTCTTTTTTCACACAAATAAAAAAATAAAAAAAATGTGCAGATGTAAATGAGCACACTACTTATCGGTGCTCTGCAGCACGCACACAGATCGTGCGTGCTTGCAAAAACTATAGTATAAAAATTCACTACAGTGTTAAAAAAGTGAACACTGGCTAAAAATTAACTTATATCTATAAATATAGAAATATAGAACTCTATATATTTATATAAAGCACTAACTACAATATCTTCTTTTTGAACCAAAAAAAGGAAAAATTGGCAAAAAAATCTATACAAATGTGAAAAAAAAAGCGCTAAAAACCATCCCCAGGTTCGGATCAGGCAGGTATGCACTGAACAGCACTTGGCGGTCACAGCTTGCACGCAGAAAAAGTGGTGCATAGCTGGAAAATAGTAAAAGAAAACACACGGGCCAAATGGCATCCGGAAAAAAAGGATGGGGGGCGGGTTAGGGACAGGGATGGAGGGTGGTTTAGGGATCTGGAACAGCTGCAAATGAAAAAAAAAAAATCAGTGCAGCAATTCCAGATGTTTTTCTTCTTTTCTCTTTCTTCAGCCAAAAGCTGCACAGAAAAGCACAGAACCTCTCTGCATGCAGTGACCAGCTAGAATGGCTGCATGCAGGGAGGTTCAGCCCTTCCCTGTGCAGCTATAGCTCTGCCATTGGCTGGAGCGTTTTTAAAGCCAATCGCAGCGCTGGTAGGGGACACCAAACATCGGTGTCCCCTGCCTCACCTCGGAGGAGACCAGTGCTGACCAGTTCAGCACCGCTCACCTACCCCTGACCCCCTCCTGACCCGCCCTGCAGCTTCTTTCAGCTTCATCTTCATTGACCGTCCATTCGCAGTGCTTAGAGCTTCAGGGGGGCGGTGCTGCACCATGCTGCCCTTTCCTGGCATGGCTGCCTGTCTGTAAGAGCAGTCATGGTGCCCCGATTCCTCCGCAATCCTCCCCCAGCACCCGGCGGACCTTGCGCAGTACATGTACGGCACTGGTCCTTAAGTCACATCCAGCTGTGCCGTACATGCAAGTATTGAAAGTATGGCAGCACACTATATGAATGATTCTCTACTCTTACCCATTATACCCTCATTTGTGTAATTGATGCAAATTACGTACAATATTTAGTATCGGGCCATAATTGCCATGGCTAAATTAGAAATGCCACTGACTTTTCTTTTTCACCAAGATGGAGCGTATGAAAGGTAATTTTCCGTCTTCTAAAAAATTTGCGGCTGCATAAAATATCAGCTGTGAGCCATCCCGATCTCCCAGCAGAGCTAATTAAAATGTTAGCAAGACACCTTTTTATGCTATAATCCATCACCTTGCTGGGAAGGTGCTCTCGCTGTAATGTCAGGCTCCCTAAAACTTAATCTTCAGGGATGCTATAAAAGTTGAGGCACTAGGGACTGGAAAATGGATCGTGGATTTGTAATTCTACTGAGAAAAGAAACGACTATAAACAAATCATTAGAGAAAGAGGTTGAGGCCAGAAGATATTTCGATTAGATGAAGTGTTTTGACCCCAATTACCTTCATTTAATAGCAATCTGTTATTGCACAGAAACCCTTGTGCCATGATGCTTTGGACATTATTGGCCTCTTTGTTTTTCTTTTTTTTCCGGAGTCTTGAGAAGGCTATGATCTCCACGGAGCAAATCTATGTACTTTGCATAATTGTGTATGTACTTTTCCCCCCAAAATGATCCCCTGGCAGTAGGCTGACCCCCAGAATGTCCAGCTGCTGGGCTAGAAGCAACTATATTTGCATAAACTTAGTATGGCATGTAACTAGATGTATTCTTCCCAAAACATCCATCTACAATAATATAGTCAGTATTAAATCAGGAGGAAGAGGGGTGCAGCTGCAGGTTCTGCTTTCTCTGAGACTGCATGCTGTAAGAGGGGCAGAGGAGCAGAAGTGTAGAGACCTCTGACTGGCTTAGAGTACTCTAACATCACTGCCGGAATAGCCCATCCACTCAGCCACCATGGAAAGAACAAAAACTTTCTTTTAAGGCTACTTTCACACTTGCGGCAGCAGGGTCCGGCTGGCTGTTCCGGCAGAGGAACAGCCTGCCGGATCTGTGCTAACGCTAGACCACTGTGCCGCCGGAATTCCTCTTCGGCCCTATTCACTATAATGTGCATGCTGTAGTTTTCTCCGGTGGCCTCTTGGCATGTTTGCCGTGCTGCGGCCGGACCTCCGGCCCGCCCCCATTATAGTGAATGGGGCTGGAGCAGACTTCCGGCGGCACGGTAGGCTAGCATTAGCACAGACCCCCCCCCCCCCCCTAGCCTTACACAACTTTCTGACTGCATTACATCTAATATAGATTTACAGCTGCCTAAAGCAGATTTTATTTTAATTAAGTTTGTAATGTGTGGTAGGGTGTATGATAAAGTGCTGGACAGGGTGTATATTTCACCGAGAATCCTCAGCTGGGTGAGGTAAATGAAATCCAGAAAGCTACAGTGTTTTCAGCAACGTGTAGTTTGCGGAGACAAATTTGGCTAGATTCAGATTTTGGACTAGTGGGTAAGTGGAAGTGGGATTCACCAGTCCACACCCTTATTCTAGCGCAGCTATTTCCCTTATCCTGAGGTGATCTCAGGTGTTACTGCTATGATCATTAATGGGGAATAAAATTAAGCCTCAGATGGTCAGTGAGTGTCAGAAAGCCTGGAAAGCTAGCTGACTTGCTGGCTGTCTGAGCGTGAACTGCGTTGTATTGATGAGATAGAAGCGACCTGTCTAGATAGCCCCCAGACGGGCTAGTGTTTATCTTCATGTTTTATTGTGTTATGTCCTGCGACTTCAGCCAAGTGATTGTTAAAGGGGTTGCCCTTAGCTGAATCGCGTTGGAAAATGACATTTTGAGGAGATCCGGTGACGTACCAGGTTCTCCATAGGGCTGCCAGTCGGAGGCTTCCACCCAGCAGTGAGACACCCCCCCCCCCCCCCCCCCGAGTCTAAAGGTATAGGATCCCTTTACAATAGGTACACTTTAAGTACCTAGTACCCAGAGTTCTACTGTTTTATGCTGTTTTCTTTGTTCATGTCCATAGGTATTTTTTAAATAAAATAAAAAAATATGCGGAAATCACGTTTCATGATTTTTTAAAGACTTTATTTGTCTTGCACTGCTGAACATAAGTATTTGAACACCTGAGAAAATCAGTGTTAATATTTGGTACAGAAGTCTTTGTTTGCAGTTACAGAGGTCAAACGTTTCCTGTAGTTCTTGACTAGGTTTGCACACACTGCAACAGGGATTTTGGCCCACTCCTCCACACAGATCTCCTCTAGATCTGTCAGGTTTCGGGGTTGTCGCTCAGCAACACGGAGTTTCAGCTCCCTCCAAATGTTCTATGGGATTTCGGTCTGGAGACTGGCTAGGTCACTCCAGAACCTTGATATGCTTCTTACGGAGCCACTCCTTGGTTATCCTGGCTTCGGGTTGTTGTCATGTTGGAAGACCAGCCACGACCCATCTTCAATGCTCTGACTGAGGGAAGGAGGTTGTTGCTCAAAATCTCACAATAAATGGCCCCACAAATTTTATAAAAATGGAGTGAGGTCCAGATTTCTGTACATTTTCGTGAGCATTATTGTTATTGACTTTTAAGTATTAATCTAAACCCTTGTTAAAACTGTCCACTGCTCCTGCTGTAACCACGTCCTGAGGTAGACTACTTCACAGATTCACAATTCTTACAGTAAAGAAGCTTTGACTTGAGACTGAACTTTTTCTTCTCCAGTCAGAGGAAGTGCCCCCTTGTCTTTTGAGGGCATTTTACATGGAACGGCTTTTCACCATATTTTTTGTATGGTCCATTTACATATTTGTATAGGTTAATCATGTCCCCCCCAGACGTCTCTTCTCAAGACTAAATAAATGTAATTTTTTAATCTTTCTTCATAACTAATATCCTCCATGTCCCTTATCAGTTTAGTGCTCTCCTTTGTACTTTTTCCAGTTCCAGAGCATCCTTTCTATGGATTGCATATTCCAAATGAGGCTGCACCAAAGCTAAAATGGTAGTATTATATCCCTGTCCCACGAGTCCATGCCTTGTTTAATTGATGACAATATTCTGGTAGCCTTAAAAGCAGCTGATTGACACTGTATGCTGTTATGTAATCTATGATCTACAAGTACACCCAATTCATTCTCTATAAATGACTCTCATTGACACCCATCCCTCTATCCAGTCTTCTACTCAGGGTCGGCTCCAGGTTCATGTGGGCTCTTAGGTGATAAATCTCAGTGGGCCCCCTTGTGGCATCAGGAAAAGCACCCTGTTCTAAAGGGGACTCCTAAGCCGGGAACTAGAGTTCTGACTGTTCAGTAACACTGGGGGATTCCTTGTACAGCCATCTTCCGCATAGACCTGAGTGGGCCCCTTCGGAGCAGTCCCCGGCCCTGCTTCTATTCACTTCCTCATAAAAACAAATCAGGTTAGTCTGATAACTGCTGTCCTTGGTAAATCCATGTTCTTTATTACTTATGATACCAGATGACTCTAGTTCAATGAGGAATAGTTCCTTTTATAAAAAATCTGTGCAACATGTTTCTGGGTGCATAATTACACCTTTTTCAGACAAAAAAAAGGATGACCTTTCACAGACACACATAAACACTGCTACTGAGTCTAGTAAGTTTTCTATATCACGCCAGTGCTGGATTCACAATTACACTTTTCTGTACTGCTGTATACTATCTTCCATGCTGCTGCTTCTGAAGATGTAGTAAAGACAGGGGAGCCAAAGAAGGCAAAAACCAAGGTTTATTCAGACAGCCGTGTTTTAGTAAATCCTCTGCATTTTACTGATGCAGTGTCCCATATACACTGCATATGCATTTTTTTTTTTTTAACTACATTTCTGGCTACCAACAGCAACCACTAGAGGGGGCATAACAGCATTTTGCATACTATTTTTCCTTGAAATCAATGAGTGGACAGTATGCAGTAAGCTTCTCTGCTCCTTCTGGTGGCACCTGCAGGAAGCAAACATGTAACTTTTTTTTTTTGGGCTAATATTTTAAATATCTGTATGAAACTCTTTTGTAGTCCATGACACCCAGATGCTAAATTCCCTCCCTTGAGATGCTTTGACAGGCCTTTACTGTAGCTGCCTTCAGTTATTTGTGGCACTTTCTATCTTAAAGGGATTCTGTCACCTCTTTTTCTGTTATAGAGCTGCGGACATGCAATATACCTGTCCTATAGGGCTGTGTGCTTTTTATTGTGCTTCAAAAAAAAAAAAAAAAATATATATATATATATATATATGTAAATGACCCTTGTAAGGTGCCCAAGGGGCTGTACGAACCTTCCTGGTGCCCAGCCATACCCCCCTGTGAAGGAGCCCAGCACCGCCCGTGTCCTCCGAATCTCCTCCTTTTGTCACAGTTAGATTGCCGTAATCTCGCGATGCGCGAGCTCGCGCATGCACAGTGCTGGTATCGTGTTCCTTCCCTGTGCTGGCATCAGCCTCAGGTAAGGAACTGCGCATGCGCGAGATTGCGCATCGCAAGATTACGGCAATCTAACTGTGACGAAAGGAGGAGATTCGGAGGACATAGGCGGTGCTGGGCTCCTTCACAGGGGGGCGTGGCTGGGCACCAAGAAGGTTAGTACAGCCCCTTGGGCACCTTACAAAGGTCATTTACATATATATATATATATATATATATATATATAAAGCGAAGAAGTAGGACTGCACTCCAAAATGTAGTAAAATAGCAGTGATTTATTCACCCATGATATGGCAAGTCTTGCGACGTTTCGGCTCACAAGAGCCTTCCTCAAGCTCTATAGGACAGGTATATTGCGGACATGCTAGCGGCGATCTAGCCGTGTATGTCTGCAGCTCTATAACCGAATACGAGGTGACAGAATCCCTTTAAGTTTTTTTCTTTGGTAAGGGAAATGCCAGCTCAACAGGCTTGAGGTTAGGGGAACCATTGAATCAAAGGGATTGTCTCATTAAATTATTCCCTATTCATATGTTCCTGTTTGGGTGGAATTGAGACATCTTGTAATAATATGGAAAATTTACATGGTTTCCCCTTGCAAAATCAACTGTTTGCAAGGAGTGGGACCTGGGGTTGAAATTGATTCTGGACTGGACTATATGTTAGGGCTCTTTCACACCTGCGTTATTGTCTTACGGCATAAAGTTCCGTCGTCGGGGCTCTATGCCGGAAGAATCCTGATCAGGATTACCCCAATGCATTCTGAATGGAGTGAAATCCGTTCAGGATGCATCAGGATGTCTTCAGTTCCGGAACGGAACGTTTTTTGGCCGGAGAAAATACCGCAGCATGCTGCGCTTTTTTCTCCAGCCAAAAAAACTGAAGACTTGCCGCAAGGCCGGATCCGGAATGAATGCCCATTGAAAGGCATTGATCCGGATCCGGCCTTAAGCTAAACGTCGTTTCGGCTCATTGCCGGATACGACATTTAGCTTTTTTAGAGTGGTTACCATGGCTGCCGGGACGCTAAAGTCCTGGCAGCCATCATAAAGTGTAGCGGGGAGAGGGGGAGCAGCATACTTACCATCCGTGCGGCTCCCGGGGCGCTCCAGAGTGACGTCAGGGCGCCCCAGGCGCATGGATGACGTGATCACATGGCACGTCATCCATGCGCATGGGGCGCTCTGACGTCACTCTGGAGCGCCCCGGGAGCCGCACGGATGGTAAGTATACTGCTCCCCCGCTCCCCGCTCCTACTATGGCAACCAGGACTTTAATAGCGTCCTGGGTGCCATAGTAACACTGAAAGCATTTTGAAGACGGATCCGTCTTCAAATGCTTTCAGTACACTTGCGTTTTTCCGGATCCGGCGTATAATTCCGGCAAGTGGAGTACACGCCGGATCCGGACAACGCAAGTGTGAAAGAGGCTTTAATCGACCCCATTTTTGGACCTAAAATGACATGATCACATAAAGTATAGATTCAGTTAAAACTCATGAAATACTAGTAAATTATCCATATTAAGGGTACTTTCACACTTGCGTTTTTCTTTTCCGGCATAGAGTTCCATCCTAGAGGCTCTATACCGGAAAATAACTGATCAGTTTTATCCCCATGCATTCTGAATGGAGAACAATCCGTTCAGGATGTCTTCAGTTCAGTCTTTTTGACTGATCAGGACAGAGATAAAACCGCAGCACGCTACTGTTTTATCTCCGGCCAAAAAAACTGAACACTTGCCTGAATGCCGGATTTCCATAGGAATGTATTAGTGCCGGATCATTCAAAATACCGGAATGCCGGATCCGTCCTTCCGATCTGTGCACGCGCAGACCGAAAAAAATGTGAAAAAAATTAATGCCGGCATTTCAATGCATTTGTAAGACTGATCAGGATCCTGATCAGTCTTACAAATGCCATCAGTTGACATACGTTTTGACGGATCCGGCAGGCAGTTCCGGCGACAGAAGTGCTTGCCGGATCACTCTGCCGCAAGTGGGAAAGTAGCCTAAGAAAACTCTGTGCCCTTGTATTTGTATTTTCATGGAATTCATCAGCCGTGTTACTTTGACCCATCAGTAAGCAGCTTGCTGCCAAACCTAATTAAAAGCAAGGCAAAGGAGCAGTGAGGAGGTAATTAAAATATTTTCTCATGTGGACAACACATCTCACACCATCAGAGAGGTTCATCCATGCAAAGCAAAGCTATCGTGGCCAGGAGATTTCACAGCACAGCGGCCATTACTGTAATCTAGGTCACTTTACCGTTACAGTAAGATTAGTTCTTTTTATTCTTCATTCACAAACCCAGAACATTTGCAATTCTAACATCCTGTTGGGAGGAGTAGGTGCTATCTCATCTGCAAGCAGTTGTAACTTTGAGATTATTTTTAGAAGAGGCGAAAAACTGAATAGCGGTGAAGCCTCAGAAACAATTAGAAGAATTGCAGTGACTTATTTACCCGTGGTCTGAGCCTCTGTCACCTTATTCTACATAGCTAGCACAACGACTGGCGATGGGGATGGTGGTTCCTGCCCCTCAATACCTTTCTCTGACTCTTCTTGTTCCCATGGGAACATTCAGCTGATTAAAATAGATGTGTATCTATTTCACAATCTTTGTATATCATTTTATCATTGCTTCATTTAATAACCATGCAGATGTAACATCTCAGAGTTTTGTCATTTGGTAGGTGGCTTCCTGAATTATTGATGTAGCTGACCTAAAATTATGAACATACATATTTACTGATGTAGCTGAGCTAAAATTATAAGCATATATATCTACGGATGTAGCTGAGCTAAAATTATGAACATATACAGTATATCTACGGATGTAGCTAAGCTAAAATTATGAATATATATATATCTACAGATGTAGCTGAGCTAAAATTATGCACATATACATCTACTTATGTACCTAAGCTAAAATTATGAAGATATATAGCTACAGATGTACCTGAGCTAAAATTGACTCTGATAACACGTCACGGTGTCATCTCGGTTATCGTGTGACAAAAGCCATTGAAATCCATTGAAATTTAAGTTAACCTTTTCTTGCCATTCTTTACTTAATGTGTCATATGTTGGGGTGAAGTTACATGTTATCCGCATTTTTGCGGCCCCATTGAAATAAGTGGATCTGCATCGTATATGGTCGTGTGAATGGGGCCTAAAAATGAGTGGATTTTACCACAAAACATTATTTTATAGAATATAGAATTAAAAACTCTGCTGTGCTGTAGTCTGCAAATTCCGTGTGCCCACCTATCTGTATATGACAGTCCAGACCCCAAAAAAGTAGTTTTTATGATGCAGAGGCACAGACCGAAAATCCACGAAAGCACTCCATGGTGCTTCCCTGGGCTTCCGATCTGTTCCTCCGTTCCCCATCGTTTCTTCCTGATTGAGGACCCGTTTAAGTGGATACGGTGCGCACGCGGCCAGTACCCATATTTTGCAGACCTGCTGTTTTCGGGCTGCAATATGGGACGGACCTGCCATTGTTGTGTGCATGAGGCCTTAAACTGTACTGCAGCCACTGCTTAGCTAAATGGCATTTCCAGCGATTTCCATCCAGCAAAGTCCATTTAAAAAATGTATACATTAATGTATGCATTTTTTCCACAATGGACCTATATGGTGACGGATGCCACTGCATGGCAATTGTCTGAGCTATCCGTTTAACGTATATGTTTTTTGTATGCATTAAACATAACACAAAAATGCGATCTGAACCCAGCCTAAAGGTCGTTTTAGATGAGAAAATTTAGCAGGCCACTGTCGGGAAGGAAGTGTTCCTTCCCGGCAGGCGCCTGCTTGTCAGTGGAGTAGACTGGTGCATTTACATGCAGAGATCCCCTCAATAGTATGGGGAGGAGTAATCACTAATGCCATTGCCCTCCCCCATACTGAATCATTGTTTGCCGGCAGCAGAGCGCGGACTGGTAGGACTGGTGGAATTTTTTATAAGCCTAAGTAATAAACCAATAAAAACACTTAAGGCTTCCATATAAAAAAGGTAATCACCCCCAGCCCACTGTGCTTTTTTCTGTCCTCCCGGACAGGTGGACTAGGCAGTGATTCCCCCCCGTTTTTCTCTTCTAGGGGGATCGTTTTTCATTTTTCTGCGGGCTGTTGCCTAACCTATTCGGCAGCTTACCTGCTGCCGGCTCCGTGGAGCTGAGTGTTGCTGCAGTGGATTTAGCGGCGTCCTCTGTCCAGTTTCTCACGGCCGCTGGGCGCCGCCATCTTCCAGAAGTGACTCGGGAGTGCTCTGACGTCACTTCGCGTTCGCATAGGATTTTTAGGTTGCTCTTGGCATTCTTTCTCCTGTCTTAGGATTTAGAATGATTTCTTGTGTGGGGGGAAAACTTTTACTTTTACAGTTTTTCCCTCTGGGGGCGGGGTTTTTGTTCTGGGCCTACCCCTCCCCTATTTAAGGAAGCAATGAGCACCAGCTCGGCCTCTGGCTGCACATGCTTCTCAAGCTAGCTCCCAGAGTCCCTATAAGTTGGTGTTCTTCCATTTATTGGTGCCTCATTCTTCGGGTCCTCATTTTCAGCTTCCGCCGGTCTGCCTTTTTAACTGTTTCTTAACATTTATAGGTAAGTTACAAATGTTTTACATGTCTCTTTTTCGGCAGTGATGTCTTCTCCGCGGGATTCGGAAGGCAGAAAGGCGGGTTCCAAGAGGAAACCTTTATCTTGCTATGATTGTAGCGCTCTTTTGGAGGATAGCTACTCCAAGTGTGACAGCTGCCGTCCGAGGGGCCAACCTTCTAGTGAATCGACGATGCAGGATATGTATCAATGGGTGAAGACCTATGTAGCTGGATCTATCAAAGGAGTCGTAAGCCTGCTTGATGAAATTCTTCCTGCTCAGACCCCTAAGGAGTCCTCTGCTCCTGTAGAAAGACCTTCTGTGGTCTCCTTAGTTTCTTCCTCCTCGGATGAGGAGGAGTTTACTTTGTGTTTCTTTCCTCCAGATAAGACACAAAAGTTATTTAAGTCCATCAGGTCGGGGGACCATGATGTTGATCCGGGGCGCCCTCTGATCCCGATAGTCGGGCACTTTGTGTCTCTAAAGCGGATGAGACCCTCCTCTCTCATGTTTCAATGGCTAAACCCTTGGTGGAATCGTGGGATTCTATTCCCAAGGTGGAAATGGCTATTGCCAAATTGTCCAAACGCACTCTGGTTCCAGCAGACGGGTCTAGTCTTCAGGATCCCTTTGATAGGAGAGCGGAGTGCACTCTCAGGAGAAGTTATATGGCAGCTGCAGGTTCCGCTTCTACGGCCATTGCTGTTACAGAAGTCTCTACGTTCCTCCAGACTCGTCTGAACCAGATTCAAAAGGTGTCTCGGGACGACATTCTGGCGGCTTTCAAGACTATTAACCCGGCGACGGATTTCCTGTGTGATACCGTGCAGCGGCAGCTGAAATTGGCAGCCAAATCCATGGCCCTTGTGTCAGTGGCCCATAGGCTTTTGTGGCTTAAGCCTTGGGTCACTGACAACTCCTCTAAATATAATTTATTTGGCCTTCCCTTTGAGCCCAACCGTTTGTTTGGCTCGGAGCTAGATAAGATTATGAAAGGCCTGTCGGATAAGAAGGGGAAGAGTCTTCCTCAGCAGTCCTTTCGAGGGCGGGGCAGTCTGGCCAGCAGTCAAGAGCCCGAAGGGACTGGGGAGTGTAGCGAAGAGGTTTGAGGCGCTCTCGCGAAGGAGCCAAGGACAAAAGATCCACCTCCTGATTGCGGGCCTCCTCGAAGCTCTTGGATGACTCCCGTTACTCCTGCCATCATGCCAGAAAACATCCCCACTCCTCTTCCCGTCGGGGGTCATCTCTCCCACTTCAAGAACATCTGGATCTTAGAGATTTTGGATCCCTGGGTCCTGAACGTCATCTCCAAGGGGTATTTAATCAATCTTATTTCTCTTCCTCCGGACAGGTTCATCCGGACCAAGCTCTTACAGGCTGCCAAGCAATCGGTTCTGGAGGCTTACATTCAGGACTACATCCGCAAGGGAGCTCTGGAGGATGTTCCGGCAGGGGAACGGGCCTTAGTGATCTACTTGCCAGTTTTTCTGGTTCCCAAGATGTCAGGGGATCTCCGGATGATTATCGATCTGAGATATTTCAATCGATATATAAGGAAGGTGAGGTTTCGTATGGAGACCATCAGGTCAGTGGTTCACATGCTCAATCCTGGAGACGTGATGGCAACCCTGGACCTCAAGGATGCGTATCTGCATATCCCGATTCATCCTGCTTCCAGGAAATATCTCAGAATCGCGGTCCAGGTTTCGGGGGTCATCAGACACCTTCAGTTTGTTGCCCTTCCTTTTGGCATTTCTTCTGCCCCTCACACTTTCACTAAGGTGGTGGTTTATGTGGTGGCGGCTCTAAGACTTCCAAGGACTGACCATCATTCCTTATCTGGATGATTGGCTTTTAAAAGCCTATTCTTCCCCAGCGGTCCTGACCCACCATCTTCATGTAGCGATCTCCTTTCTGTTCCGCCTGGGTTGGATCGACTTCCAAGGACTGACCATCATTCCTTATCTGGATGATTGGCTTTTAAAAGCCTATTCTTCCCCAGCGGTCCTGACCCACCATCTTCATGTAGCGATCTCCTTTCTGTTCCGCCTGGGTTGGATCATCAACTGGCAGAAGTCGAACGTGAGCCTGTTGACTTCAGTAAGATATCTAGGCTTCATAATCGACTCCGTCGGGATGTCTCTCCAGTTGACTCCAGAAAGAAGATCCTGAATACAGAACATGGCAGAGTTCCTATGTGTACCTTGGCGAGTTCCAGTTTGGACTCTCATGAAGATGTTGGGGTTTAAGTCAGCGTCTGCGGAAGCAGTCCCTTGGGCTCTATGGCACCACCGTTCTCTACAGTCGGAGGTCATTTCCAAATGGAATGGCAGCCCTGCCGGGCTAAACTCCCTGTGCTTCCTGTCTTGGCGAACTCGGTATTCCCTCAGATGGTGGTTCCATCTTTCAGACGGGAAGTCTGTGACCCAGCCAACCTGGATCATATTGACAATGGATGCGTCCCAAGTAGGCTGGGGCACTCACCTAGACGACACGGAACCTGGTCTCATCAGGAGAGGCTTCTCTCATCCAATCTCTGCGAGATTCGAGCTATCTGGCTAGGCCTCCTTCACTTCACCCCTCAGATCCGGGGCAAAGCTGTGAAACTCCAGTCAGACAATATGACTGCGGTACTTTACATCAACAAGCAGGGAGGCACAAGATCACTTCCCCTCTTGTCAGAGATCGGGGTGATTCTGGATTGGGCAGAGTCGAACCTTTTCCACTTATCTGCAATCCACATTCGAGGCTCCCTTAATATGATAGCGGATCGGCTGAGCCACGATCTTCCAGCGGTGGAGTGGTCTTTACATCTGGAGATATTCAAGCAGATAGTCCTAGAGTGGGGGATGCCAGAGGTGGATCTTATGGCAACAAGGTTCAACGCCAAGGTGGAGAGATTTTGTTCCCTTTACAGGGAGGACAACCCCCTGGCGATAGATGCTCTGTCAATATCCTGGAGGTTCAGGCTGGCTTACATCTTCCCTCCGTTTTGCATGATTACAAGGGTATTGATGAAAATCTGTCAGGATAAGGCCTCGGTGATAACCATCATACGGTTTTGCCGAAGAGATCATGGTTTACCCAGCTCGCCCAAATGAGTCAAGGACAATATTGGAGGCTCCCCCCTCAGCAAACCCTGGTGTCGTGGGACACTCACCTCTGCTTAGATCTGCACAGGTTCAACCTGACAGCCTGGAGGTTGATCAGTCCCTTCCCAGAATAGAAGGGCTTTCAGAGTCGATCCTGAGAATGCTGTCTCATTCAAGAGTGGACTCTACCAAGAAAGCCTACTCACGGATTATGATGATATTCTCACCCTGGTGTTCCTCAAAGGAGGTTGCGTCTGCAGATCCGCCCCTCTCCTCCATCCTTTCAATTCCTACAAGACGGCCTTGACAAAGGCCTTGCTCCATCTACCTTGAGGGTTCACGTTTCAGCCATTTCAGCTTGCCTCAACAAGTCTTTTTCTCAGGATCCGCTCATCAAACGGTTCCTTAAAGGAGCTGAAAGATTAAAGCCTACAGTACTGAGACCCATTCCTCAATGGGATTTATCAGTAGTTCTCAAGGTGTTAGCATCTCCCCCCTTTGGGCCTTTGGAGGAGGTAGAATTCAAGTTTGTCACATGGAAACTTGTTTTTCTCCTTGCAGTGACTTCGGCCAAGAGGGTCTCTGAGCTTCAAGCTCTCTCAGCACACAAGCCCTATACCATCTTTTTGCAAGACCGGGTCCTTCTAAGATTTCTCCCGTACTTTAGGCCTAAGGTTCCTTCGTTCTAGAATATCAACCAGGTGATATCCCTCCCGTTTCTTTCTACACCTTCTACCTCCTCCAAGGAACCTGTTAGAAGTCCTCTGGGCGTCTCGAGATACCTCCGGATCTATGTGGATAGATCAAAGGAGTTCAGGAGAGATGAAAATCTTCTAATCCTGTTTGCCGGTAAATTTAAAGGCCGTAAGGCCTCTAAGCCGTCCATCAGTCGATGGATTAAGGAGGCTATTAGTGAATCTTTTGTTTCCCAATCTCTAGACCCTCCAGGGTTTGTGAAGGCCCATTCTACCAGGGCCATAGCTACTTCTTTTGCCGAGAGGAGTCTTCTTCCGCTCGACATGATTTGCAAGTCTGCCTCCTGGAGCTCTGAATCAATATTCATCTCCCATTATAGACTGGATGCCAGATTAGCTGAATACTCGGCCTTTGGGCAGACTATACTTGGTTCTGCCAAGCATGATGGCCCTCCCTAGGGGTTCTTATTGCTATCTCACCATCTGTGCTGCTGGTAGGACAGAAGGGAATCGTTAATTTCTATCGATAATTTGTTTTCCCTTAGTCCTAACAGCAGCACACAAATATCCCACCCTAGTAAGGCTAGTTCTCTTCTTGCTATAACACAGTGGGCTAGGGGTGATTCCTTCCTTTATAGGGGAGTCTTAAGTGTTTTTATTTGTTTATTACTTGGGCTCATTAAAAATTCTGCCGGTCCTACCAGTCCACGGGGGGTGGTTAACCCTATCTGTGCTGCTGTTAGGACTAAGGGAAAACAAATTATCGTTAGAACTTAACGATTAGGTGTCTACACAAATAATCCAATTAGGCTACTTTCACACTAGGGGTAACCTTCTCTGGCTGGCTTTTTCGGCGGGGGTACAACCTGTCGGATACGTGCTACCACTAGTGCACCATGCCGCCAGAAATCTGCTCCGGCCCCATTCACTATGATTAGGCATGCCGCAGCACGGCAAACATGCCGAGAGGCGGCTGGAATAAAACTACGGCATGCTGCAGTATTATTCTGGCCGCCTCTCGGCCTGTTTGCCGTACTGTGGCCGGACCTCCGGCCTGCCCCCATTATAGTGAATGGGGCCAGAGCCGACTTCCGGCGGCACGGTGCACTAGTGGTAGCAAGGATCTGGCAGGCTGTTCCCCTACCGGAACAGCCTGCCGGAGAAGGCTACCGCTAGTGTGAAAGTAGCCTTACCCAATGAACAAGCTCATTCATCGGGTAATCAGCAGCACCTTTACACTGCCAGATAATCACTATCCAGCGTTTCTATGAATGCTTGTTAGCGATTATCTGGCGGGTTCTCGATCTGTGTAAAGGGCCCTTTAATAACAATCAACACATTGGGGCAGAATTACATCCTAACAGGGACCCAGCATATCATACAAAAAAGATTAAAGTCACCAAAGAGCACTTCTAAAGAGCTAAACTTATGCTAAATGTTTGGAATATGTATCCCTCATGGTTTTCTATGGGCAGCAAATAGTTAAAACTAGCAGTCTTAGGGCTGTTTCACACGAGCGAGTCCATTGCAGGAATCGCGCTCCGTGTGTGAGTGTGATCCTCTGCTCTGGACTTGCAGGAGCGCACGGCATGATCATGATTTATAATGCTAGGTGCCTCTACTTGGCCTTTTTTCCACAGAATCATACTGACATAAAGCTGTCAGTATGATTCTGTAGAAATAAGGTCAAGCAGAGGCACCTAGCATTATAAATCATGATTCCCGCAATGGACTCGCTCGTGTGAAACAGCCCTTAGTCCAGTTGCCTGTGTGATGGACTAGTCCCACCTCCATTTAGTGAGTCTTTTCTGAGCAGGCCTAGAGTAATGATGTGCAAGTGTGAGCTCCTGAAAAGTAGGCTTAAAGAGAAGCCTGGTCCAGGAAACTTCTGTCTCTGAAACTGAAAACTACCAAAGATCAAATGAACTGAAAGACCACCACTGAGAGAAAGAGAACAGAATTTTATGTAAGGTAGAGAACCATTTCAAGGCCGTGCTGGAAATAAAATGAGATATTCGTTCATTTATGGCCAAAGGTTTTACTGCATCTGGAAAGGGTATATTGCTTCAGCGCCCACCACAATTTTGAGATGGATGGGCCATCTTGATCTGCAGCCGTGGCATTGCAGAAGGAGTTAATGATAACGGTGGTGATTATTTGGGAAGACTGCAAAGTGTACTTAGAGTAAGACTCAGTGGGGATTAATACCATCATTACTGCTGCCTATCAGGGGGTGTACACGAGTGGAGTGGAGCTCTGGTGCTAAACTCAATTTGCTGTAGATTGCTCTATGGGTTTTCTGATGATCTAAGCTTAGATCAGTATAATCCTGTGGAGGCCTGGGTCTTATGGCTGTGATAGGAACATTAAAATTACTGCTGTCTGAACCATGCCTTAATTTCTGGGCTATAGTCTATTGCAGGCTATGCAGTTTCTTACAGTACTACTAGCTAGTCCAAAACTGTGTGGGCTAATGGAGAAGTCTCATTGGCTTCTAAGTCCATGTTTGTCCACATTGTTTAATACAAGAGACATACTCTGCAGACCGCAAAGCAGGAGTATTACAAACCATGGATGATCAGCCTGTGCTGAATGCTAAATATTATGGAGATGCAGCATTTTCCTGCATTGTAACAGCTGGTATCTGTTGGTAGAATAAGCTCATTATATCTGCGTAGGCAAGAAGCCTGCAAGTAAACACAGAGAAATTCCTGGAAGGAGTCTCAGCAAATTACATTTATCACTTGAATATTGGGACTCTGTCAGACATGAGATCTTGCACATGTTACCATAAAATCCCTCTGTGCTTTCGATGTGTCCGTGCGTGTGTACCAATGTTAAATGCGCATACTCTGCATGTCGGCCAATAGAATCGCACAGCCGTCTGGACCTCCCACATCAGCGCGGCCAATACAAACACGGCGCACCTCAGGCCTCGTGCACCGCCCACAGCAACAGCGCAGTAACATCAAAGCCGTCCCACGCTCAATGCCGCCCCACAAGCTGCCCGCGCTATCCATGAAACGCGGTGTGATGATTGCTCTGCGTTCTGGCCAATTCTAGCGCCCGTTATTGTAACGGGCATAATGTCTAGTGTTATCATAACTGACATGAATTCTTTGTATTAACACTTTCACAAACACACTATATAATGCCTTCAGTGGCAGTAACTTGGATCCAGTGGGCATTGCTGCAGACTGAATTAAACCATCAAAGTGGTGGTCCAGCTGCATTTGCCTCTTTAAGTGGGAGGTTGCAGTAGAAAGCCTTTACACTATAAGTTAATACAGAGAAAACACAATGTGTATCTACTTTTCTTGTATAGAGATTCGAGATCACGTGCATTTTTGAAGATTGTACATACTCAGAGGCTGGACAGGTAAACAGCTTGTTTAGGACTTTCATTAGTTTTTTTTTTTTGGGGGGGGGGGGGGGGGTTTGATGGTCAGAATAGCGTAACATGCTGCTTCATGTATTATCCCAAAAAAAAAACTGATTGTGCCATTATAAAGCTTGGTTCCCATCTACACTGGAGGTTCCATTAGCAGCATTTGTCCCTAAAAATGTTGGACAAAATAGTGCAGTGTTGTGCTGTTATTTTATCTGGGAAAATGACACCAGGGATGGACTGGGAACTAAAATTGGCCCTGGAAAAAAAAACTAAAAGTGGAGCCAAGTTGTAGGTGAATCCAAATAGACAGAAGGCTGAGCAACAGAAGTAGGCAGGGCCAACACAAGCCACAAGTAGGCAGGGAAAACAGATGTAAGCAGGGCCAGCAATACCGTAGTGCAACACAAAATACTGCCTCGGCAGAACCAAATACCACAGTGCAGCATAAAATACTGCCCTATCACCATACTGAGGACAGTGACACAGCTGAATTCAAGAGGGGACCTTTGGCCACCAGCCAGGTGCATAATTACCTGATTCTCATAGAATTAATTAATGCTGAGAGCATCAGATCGTTATGTGTGGCCAGCAGCAGGAGGAGGGCTCAGGCAGCCCCTTGGGCGTCAGCGGGAAGTTTCACTGTTGAAGTATACAGGTCCTTCTAAAAAAAATTCGCATATTGTGATAAAGTTCATTATTTTACTGTAATGTACTGATAAACATTAGACTTTCATATATTTTAGATTCATTACACACCAACTGAAGTAGTTCAAGCCTTTTATTGTTTTAATATTGATGATTTTGGCATACAGCTCATGAAAACCCCAAATTCCTATCTCAAAAAATTAGCATATCATGAAAAGGTTCTCTAAACAAGCTATTAACCTAATCATCTGAATCAACTAATTAACTCTAAACACCTGCAAAAGATTCCTGAGGCTTTTAAAAACTCCCAGCCTGGTTCATTACTCAAAACCGCAATCATGGGTAAGACTGCCGAGCTGACTGCTGTCCAGAAGGCCATCATTGACACCCTCAAGCAAGAGGGTAAGACACAGAAAGAAATTTCTGAACGAATAGGCTGTTCCCAGAGTGCTGTATCAAGGCACCTCAGTGGGAAGTCTGTGGGAAGGAAAAAGTGTGGCAGAAAACACTGCACAACGAGAAGAGGTGACCGGAACCTGAGGAAGATTGTGGAGAAGGACCGATTCCAGACCTTGGGGGACCTGCGGAAGCAGTGGACTGAGTCTGGAGTAGAAACATCCAGAGCGACCGTGTACAGGCGTGTGCAGGAAATGGGCTACAGGTGCCGCATACCCCAGGTCAAGCCACTTTTGAACCAGAAACAGCGGCAGAAGTGCCTGACCTGGGCTACAGAGAAGCAGCATTGGACTGTTGCTCAGTGGTCCAAAGTACAAGCAAATTTTGCATGTCATTCGGAAATCAAGGTGCCAGAGTCTGGAGGAAGACTGGGGAGAGGGAAATGCTAAAATGCCTGAAGTCCAGTGTCAAGTACCCACAGTCAGTGATGGTCTGGGGTGCCATGTCAGCTGCTGGTGTTGGTCCACTGTGTTTTATCAAGGGCAGGGTCAATGCAGCTAGCTATTAGGAGATTTTGGAGCACTTCATGCTTCCATCTGCTGAAAAGCTTTATGGAGATGAAGATTTCATTTTTCAGCACGACCTGGCACCTGCTCACAGTGCCAAAACCACTGGTAAATGGTTTACTGACCATGGTATTACTGTGCTCAATTGGCCTGCCAACTCTCCTGACCTGAACCCCATAGAGAATCTGTGGGATATTGGGAAGAGAAAGTTGAGAGACGCAAGACCCAACACTCTGGATGAGCTTAAGGCCGCTATGGAAGCATCCTGGGCCTCCATAACACCTCAGCAGTGCCACAGGCTGATTGCCTCCATGCCACGCCGCATTGAAGCACTCATTTCTGCAAAAGGATTCCCGACCAAGTATTGAGTGCATAACTGAACATAATTATTTGAAGGTTGACTTTTTTGTATTAAAAACACTTTTCTTTTATTGGTCGGATGAAATATGCTAATTTTTTTAGATAGGAAATTTGGGTTTTCATGAGCTGTATGCCAAATCATCAATATTAAAACAATAAAAGGCTTGAACTACTTCAGTTGGTGTGTAATGAATCTAAAATATATGAAAGTCTAATGTTTATCAGTACATTACAGAAAATAATGAACTTTATCACAATATTCTAATTTTTCGAGAAGGACCTGTATATGGCTAGCTATATTTTCTAACAGACCTGTCCTTTTAAATATCTTAATAGTTAGATATTGTGCTATCATGGCATTAAAATCTTTAAATTGGGATTCGGAATAGTACGATGTCTGTGTTATACAGTATATGATGACTGTGTTATGTACTTTATTTTATTAGGCTAATTTAACACTAGCATATTCAGTCAGTGAAATAAACTTCATGTGACAGCAGTATTTCCCCGACTGAACACTGCTCCTGTGACACAAACCCACAGCATTATAATGATTTGAATTGTACTCACATAATGCCTTCAGTCGTCCAGGAACACACTGCATTATAAATCATATCACAGGAGTAGCATTCAGTCCAAGAAATACTGCTTTCACACAGAGCATGTTTCATGGACTGAATAAGCTCATGTGAAATTGGCCTTGGGGGTTTTAAGATTGAAGGGGTTAAAAGGGTATCACCAATTTAGCAAATAAAAGTTAGACATCTATCTAAGATCTTTGCTTGCTGTCTGCGCAATACGTCTAGATGCACCTACATGTTGGAATATTGGAACCCTCTATCATATAACAAATAACCTTTATGTTCCGTAACTATAATACCCCTTTAAAGTGTAACTGTTTTCATAATTTTTTTTAGCGTATGTTACAGCTGCTGCAGGATTATGCATAAAGCAATCTTTAGTTTCTTCACATACCACTGTTTTCCTTGAGTATTTCCTTAGTTACGGCTGTATTAACCTCTACAATATGAGGATCTTCTCAAGATGCCTCCTCTGCCAGTTCTCTGAGGCCAAAACTGCTTTCCCTCACTTCCCATTCACACTTGCTGTAGCCAGCAGCTCCCTGCCAGCCAATCAAATTGGATTATTGAGAGACACGCCTCCTCACTCTGAAGCCTAATGCAGGCATGCAGTGTGAAGGGGCCGCCCCTCTGTCTTCTGTTTGTACTAAAAGGAAGACAGACAAGCCATACCAACGGTCTTTTAAGGGAGCAGTGGAAGGGGACAGAGGACATTAATGAAAGCTTTTATTATAAGGTAATTACACATCTTTTGACATCATTGACAGGCTAACTCAGGTATACATGCCTACATCTAATAAACTAGCAAATAAAAAAAATAATATGACAGTTACACTTTAAGTAGCGGAGGGGGTAGGAGGAAGCGTACACAAGCAGATGTAATGAGAGCGGCCTGCAATCTCCCTGTATAATTTCCAGTCCCCTCTGCTGCTGTGTTCTGTGCCATCATTGCTGGCTGGTGTCATTGAGCCAGTTCTAGTCGGTGACCTCTCCAGCTGCAGAAATCAGCCTCATATTTGTCTCTCTTGAAAAATTACCAAGATGAGTTATTTCTAAACCAGTGAATTGTATTATCCGGCTCGTATCTCTGAACAGCGGCTTTCCAGCTCCAGATGTGATGTTCTTGTGATTCTTCTGTGCTACAGCCCTTGTTTTGCTCTGGGAGTATTAAAGGCATCTGTCACCCTAGCAGCTTCATTGGGTCTTTGCCTGACACGTGTGCCTTGGGTCACTGTGTCCGGCGAGCGTCTCCACAGGGCATTTCATAGAACCGCCATATGTTATGGGATTTGTTCTCTTTTCTCCTACATGTTGTAAAAGTTCTGCTTTGTGTTTTTCGTTTGGCGTCCTTGAAGAGATTTGCAGATGTCTTCTGTTGCCGCACATCCTACTGTTCTTTTCTTTATATCGTACTAATCAAATCCTCTAATTTCTGCGATTTAACGTGATCTCCTACCCAAGTGCCTAAAGAAAACTGAAGACAAAATACGGTATATGATTGAAGCTCACAAATGAGATCTGTGCTTCCTAAGGGAATTGTGGACATTTTGGACAATTCCATCTCTAGCTGCTATATCCTTTGGGGTAGTCAGCGTATTCTCCTTCATCTTATACCTATATACAAAAGATCTCATAGTAAAAGCTTTACTAAAAATAAGAGACGCGTCTGTCAGAGGAGCTCCTTCGCCTTTTTAGAAAAGCTCATCGTGAGTCACATTCCTGAATGCTTAAAATTAAGTTAGGCTGGATTCATAAATTGGTATTTTGTGGCATTTTCCAGCCCTTTTGCCTTTTTTTTGTGGCATTTTTTTTGCATTTTTATTTTAGGTTTGTTATAGACATTAGCTGAAAGTCTATTTGGAAATATGAAATGCAGGAGCATTGACCTTTTTTCTTTTTTTTTTCTTTTTTCTTTTTTTTCTAGAGAGAATAAAAACACCTGTAAAAACAGCATCCTTTGGTTTCTTTAGAAAAAACAAATGCTGCTAAGAAATGTCCTAAAAATGTGTGTGGTATAGAGTGTAAACTCTTTGTGTGGTCAAAAACCACTAGACCAAATGTGTAGGGGCTCGAGGGGTTGTGTCACTTTAGAAAATAGCATTTATTATGTAGAGAATTTTAAAACCAGCCACTTACTAATGTATTGTGGTTATCTATATTGCCTCCTTTGCTGGCTGGATTCATTTTTCCATCACATTATACATTGCTCGTATCCATGGTTACAACCACCCTGCAATCCATCAGTGGTTGCCGTGCTTGCATACTGTATGAAAAAGTGTCGGTCTCTGGTGGCCAGGACCGTGGGAGCGCACATAGGCTGGTGCTTTTTTCTACAGTGTGTCAGCACGTCCACAGCTGCTGGATTTCAGGGTGGTCATAACCAAGGAAACGAGCAGTGTATAATGTGATGGAAAAATGAATCAAGCCAGCAAAGGAGGCAATATTGATAACCACAATACATTAGTAAGTGTCTTGTATTACCTTTCTCTACGTGACAAATGCTATTTTCTGAAGTGACACAACCCCTTTAAGCTGGCCATATGCATTAGATAAATGTTGGCTGAGCCTACTGATTTTGGCAGGACCTGCTGATTATCTAAGGGTACGTTCATATCTGGTAATCTGGTAGTCTGATATGAACCTACACTAATGTGTAAAGGGGCCACCCAACTTTCTCCTCCTTCACCTGCAGATATTTGGGGAGATAAAGATCAGGCAGTTGGAGGTGTCTGTCGCCCCTTTTCTACCCTTTGTCGATTCAGGATACGTGCATCCTTGGACATCTTGAAAGTGCATGTGTATGTAGGAGTCAGGAAAAGTAGCTGTTCATGCTGACTGTTATCTAATGCGTACATCAGAAGTACATCAGAGTACTGTATGATTTCCTTCAAGCTCTATGCAGACATCTAGCCGGCAGAATTGTGAATACAGCTCTGGGCAATAATATAGACTATAACTCAGGACCAGTAGATGAGTAATGTAGTGTATAATACACATTAATGATTACTTCAGGTACTTTGTGTGAAGTATTTCGGTGCTGTTTAGCAGCATTATAGTATGTGTGTGTGTGTGTGTGTGTGTGTGTGTCTGTATATATATATCTATCCTCCCTTGTGACCATGGTGAGGACTTGCAGCGATATGTGTTCCTTTTCTCCTGTTTATGAGCTGAAACTAAGTTGTAAATCTAAAGCAGGAACATGGAAAAAAGATCTGGAACATCTCTGCAGTGGCCATCAGAGTTTGGTCTAATCAGTTACCAGGCATGCTGTGTTTTAATAACCCTTCCCCTGGCTGGCATGTTTGCGCTGCATACTGCCAATATGCCCACTGTGCTCGCTCTCTGTATGAATCCCGGCTAGAGCTGTCAGCTCCAGAGGAGACACAAGAGAAAGAGCCGCTGGTAATTTAGGGAAATTAAACATTTGTTATCGACACCCAGCGTGCATCTCCTGAAAAATGCCTGCTGTATGATGCAGTGCCATAGCCTAACCCCAGCAGCATGAAGGGAGATACCACACTATGGAGATTCTGCCCTTGGTGCCTTAATTATTTATATCTTGGTTCTTCCATTTTCTTTGGTGTAGAATGGTCAAGGTACCTGGTGCGAGCACCTTACACTTGAGCCTTGTGCGGCAGTCTTGGACTTTTAAAGGGGTTTTACTGTCCTTTTGTGTTAATTGGTCTTTCCTCAGGAATACCTATTTGGTGGAGGTCCAACACCAAGTACCGATCAGCAGTTCTGTAGTAGTTTTGGCGCTCAATCCATTGTGTGTAGTGGATGGAGTTGGACCTTTCACCAGATTTTATTAATTGAGATAAGCACCTGTACTTGCGGGGTACCCCCGCTGATGCTGCCACCCTGCCTGTTTTGTTAAAATAGGTCTCCTACTCCCCCTGTATTTTCCCGCCCAGTATGCTAATACAGAGCATGGGAGCAATGGGGAGGATATGCAGTCTTTCGCTGTGGGCGTCTCCTTCTCCCCTGGCTGTAGCGCTGTCCAATCACATCGGAGAGCATCACAGCCAGGGAGGTTTATATATGGTCTGCGTATCTCCATTTTTTAAATCCACTTTAATTTCTTTTGCATTAATAATGTGCAAAGTTTATGATACTATTAAAAATGGTCATGTGCATCTTGCACAGATGGATGGTGGGCCCCTTCAGAATTTTTTTCTCTATTGACCCCAAAGAACCCCAGTCTAGCTATGTATTTTAAATGTCCTGGAAACTCTAAGGCCTCTTTCAGACGGGCGTCGCAGGAAAATGTGCAGGTGCATTGCGGGAACACCCGCGATTTTTCAGCGCGAGTGCAAAACATTGTAATGGGTTTTGCACTCGCTTGAGAAAAATCACGCATGTTTGGTACCCAAACCCAAACTTCTTCACAGAAGTTCGGGTCTTGGATCGGTGTTCTGTAGATTGTATTATTTTCCCTTATAACATGGTTATAAGGGAAAATAATAGCATTCTGAATACAGAATGCATAGTAAAATAGCGCTGGAGGGGTTAAAAATAAATAAAAAATAGTTGAACTCGCCTTAGTCCACTTGATCGTGTAGCCCGGCATCTCTTCTGTCTCCTTTGCTGAACAGGACCTGTGGTGAGCATTCACTGCAGGAACAGGACCTGTGGTGATGTCACTCCGGTCATCACATGATCCATCACCATGGTAAAAGATCATGTGATGGAACATGTGATGACCGGAATGACATCACCACAGGTCCTGTTCAGCAAAGGAGACAGACTAGATGCCGGGCAGCGCGATCAAGTGGATTAAGCGCTATTTTACTATGCATTCTATATTCAGAATGCTATTATTTTCTCTTATAACCATGTTATAAGGGAAAATAATAATGATCGGGTCTCCATCCCGATCGTCTCCTTAGCAACCCTGCGTGAAAATCTCACCGCATCTGCACTTGCTTGCGGATGCTTGCGATTTTCACGCAACCACATTCATTTCTATGGGGCCTTCGTTACGTGAAAAACGCACAAAATATAGAGCATGCTGCGATTTTCATGCAACGCATAAGTGATGCGTGGAAATCACCGCTCATGTGAACAGCCCCATAGAAATGAATGGGTTGGTATTCAGTGCGGGTGCAATGCGTTCAACTCACGCATCGCATCCGCGCGGAATACTCGCCCGTGTGAAAGGGGCCTTATATAGAGAGATGTATACTTCTCAAAACCAGTTGTGGCACAAACACAATTAAAGGATTAGCTACCCTTTGTTTTGCCAAGGATTATTTATAGTGTGATAGGAGTCTTATGTCCTGTCTGGTATCGTTTTCAGTTCGGAAAGATATAATAATTTTGTCAATTAGGCAGGAAATTAGGAGAGCTTCATTTCCCATCGTGTCATGATCATGGGACAGATATTGTCGAGAATGCAGCAAAAATGTTCCCATAACTCAGCTCAGCATTTTGTTTTGTGGGAAAACAATTTATTTCATCTAATCTTAACACCAAACATTTTTGTTTTTTTTGTTTTTTGTGCACTAGCTAAAATTGGGCATTTTTAATGGATGAAGAAAGGCTAAAATAGAATTTCACACTGAAAGCATGGTAAACCCCATATAAAAATGGTATGGATTTTACAGCATTCTGTGGAACTTGAATTACTGCCGCTCTGCTGAGATGGATGGTAAATAATATAATGTGAATAACGTCAAGAATAGATTTGTAACCTATGAAACTGACTGACCTGTTACATGTGCACTTGGCAGCTGAAGGCATCTGTGTTGGTCTCGTGTTTATATGTGCCCGTATTGCTGAGGAAAATGAGGTTTTATTATATGCAAATGAGCCTTTAGGCATTGCTGATACTGCTAGAGGCTCTGCTCTCTCTGCATCTGCTGCGCTCTCTCCACTTTGATTGACAGGGTCAGGCAGCGGTAACATCACAACACTTGTCCTGTCAATGTGGAGAGGGCGCTACAGATAATCACTATAAATGACCTATAAAAACTGTATTTAAATGATAATTGTTGACACTGTATTATAAGGTAAGGGCCCTTTACACAGGCCGAGAATCTGCCAGATAATCGCAAACAAGTTCATAGGAACGCTTGTTACTGATCATCTGTGGTTTAAAGGTGCTGCTGTTTACCTGATGAACGAGCGCTCGTAATGTGATCGTTTGTGTAGACACCTAAATCTCTGTTTGTTGGCTGCAGATCGTGCCATGTAAAAACAATCGAATGGGGATGAGCACTGGCATTAGCGATCACTCCTCCGCATGCTTCCCTCCCTACTATCGTCTGCTGAATTGTCCCATCTAAAGGGACCTTTAATCTGTTACGTTTAGGAAAAATAGAATTTGATATAGTCTTACAGGTCCTAACCCTGCTTGTGGTCCTTTTACAGTCATAAGCATAAGAACAAAAGATTTTCCATTCTCTAATGTTGTAAATGAGTTTTCCACTTCATCTTGAAAGGTAGATGCATATAGCCATTGTTTTCATAAGTATTATTGGATTGTACGATGGGATGTTGCAGAGTTATTGAAGGACATTTACTGAGGCATTATCTGCTCTGTTCTTGAGAATGCACCTAACTGCCAGAGAATGCACTTAAAGACGACCTTTCACCAATCCTGACATGGTGAACTAAGCATACAGACATGGAGAGCAGCGCCCGGGGATCTCACTGCACTTACTGTTATCCCTGGGCGCCGCTCCGTTCTCCCGCTATGCCCTCCGGTATCTTCGTTCACTAAGTTATAGTAGGCGGAGATTTCGATCACTAAGTTATAGTAGGCGGAGTCTGCCCTTGTTCTGCTGTAACGCTGGCCAATCGCAGCGCAGAGCTCACAGCCTGGGAGGTTATTTTCTTCCTCGTCCGGAAGTTGGAGGTGACTGTTTTGGTGGACATATCTAGAAATGACTAGGCCCCATAGCAGATTTTTTAATGGGGTACCCCCAGCTACTTCCCCACAACCCGCTCTTCTGGAATAACCCTAAATCCTGCGGCTAGTGAGGATCAACCACACTCGCCATAATTCCACCCCCCACCCTATCAGTTATATAACAAATATGAAAATAAAATAACCAGCAGGGTTATTTTCTGTTGGTGGTGTCGAGGTCGCACTGTGACCCCATTTATTTCTAAGGCTACACTACGATCAGATCACAGTGTAGCCCCAGCCTAACACATATGAATACTGCACATAGAAACATAGACTGTGTCGGCAGATAAGAACCATTTGGCCCATCTAGTCTGCCCAATATATCTGAATCCTATGAATAGTCCCTGGCCCTATCTTATATGAAGGATAGCCTTATGCCTATCCCATGCATGCTTAAACTCCTTCACTGTATTTGCAGCTGCCACTTCTGCAGGAAGGCTATTCCATGCATCCACCATTCAGAACTGTATTTTGCACTGCCATTCATCAATATTGTAGGCTAGGGATCAGGATCCTCTTGCACTCCAGCTGCTGTGCAACTATAACTCTCAGCATGTATACTTATTAGGCAGATCTTGCAACATCCATAGAAGTGAAAGAAGGATTTGGGGACATGTCATTTTAGAACAGCTGGTGTGCCAGAGGTTGCTGATCCCTGTAGGACATCAATACTGATCATGGGGTCTGAACTCCAAGTCCACCACCAATCATCACACAAAAAGGAGCTCTTGTGTTACTGCAAGCCATGCACCCCTATTTTTTGTTTACGATGCCCCGTTTTATAAGTTTTTTTTGTATAAGATGGCCATGCAAAACTCTGCATCGTGTTCTGTATAAGTGAAAAAGAAGATACAGCCATTTCACCTGCAGTCCTATATAACACCACAGATAACACAGTGATAACTCTATAAGCACAGATAATGTAGTAGATGTCATCTGCAGTCCTATGTAACATCACAGATACCATAGTGATAACTCTCTGAGTACAGATAAAGTAGTAGATGTCATCTGCAGTCCTATGTAACACCATAGCTAACACAGTGATAGCATTGTAATCACAGATGATGTAGTAGATATCATCTGCAGTCCTATATAACACCACCGATAACACAGTGATAACTCTATAAGCACAGATAATGTAGTAGATGTCATCTGCAGTCCTATATAACACCACAGATACCATAGTGATAACTCTCTGAGTACAGATAATGTAGTAGATGTCATCTGCAGTCCTATGTAAAAAAAACACAAATAACACAGTGATAACTCTATAAGCACAGATAATGTAGTAGATATCATCTGCAGTCCTACATAACACCACAGATACCATAGTGATAACTCTCTGCGTACAGAAAATGTAGTAGATGTTACCTGCAGTCCTATGTAACACCACAGATAACGCACTGATAACTCTGAGTACTGATAATGTAGTGATGTTATCTGCAGTCCTATGTAACACAACAGATAACACAGTGATAACTCTCTGTGTACAGAAAATGTAGTAGATGTCACCTGCAGTCCTATATAACACCACAGATAAGTCCTAAATCTCTGCGTACAGATAATGTAGTAGATGTCATCTGCAGTCCTATGTAACACCATAAATAACACAATGATAACTCTATAAGCACAGATAATATAGTAGATGTCATCTGCAGTCCTATGTAACACCACAGATAACACAGTGATAACTCTGAGTACAGATAATGTAGTAGATATCATCTGCAGTCCTATATAACACCACAGATACCATAGTGATAACTGTCTGCATACAGATAATGTAGTAGCTGTCACTTGCAATCCTATATAACACCACAGATAAAACAGTGATAAATCTCTGAGTACAGATAATGTAGTAGATGTCACCTGCAGTCCTATGTAACACTACAGATAACACAGTTATAACTCTTACGGTAGTACAGATAATGTAGTAGATATCACTTGCAGTCCTATATAACACCACAGATACCATAGTGATAACTCTATAAGCACAGATAATGTAGTAGATGTTATCTGCAGTCCTATGGAACACCACAAATAACACAATGATAACTCTATAAGCACAGATGATATAGTAGATGTCATCTGCAGTCCTATGTAACAGCACAGATAAGACAGTGATAACTCTATTAAGTACAGATAATGTAGTAAATGTCTCCTGCAGTCCTATATAACACCACAGATAACACACAGTGATCTCTGAGTGCAGATAATGTAAATGTAGTAGGTGTTATCTGCCCGGCTGAAGGGCCTTCTGTGACTGGGCCTGGAGCTCTGGGTCCTGTACAAGCTTCAGCTTCATAGATGACATGATGGGAGCTTCTGTGAAGGAGTCAGGGGGCCTACAGGGTCTTGAATGGACCATTGTCTGGGCTTTCTGGCTCCTGCAGTTATCAAGCCTCTCTGCTATTTGTCCAAACAGCAAACACCGTTGATTGTGTGGATGCAGAAGTGTCTTGGATGGCATGACAGCATTACTTGATTACTGTGATCCCTCTGTTCAACTCTGCACTGGAGTGGCGCAGTACTCGGCAAAAGAGTCAGACTATAATATGCCAGACTGGGCCACCGGGTGCCAGGGCCTGTATGCAAATACTGAATAGTCCTGGACTCCTCCTGCTGTGCCTGGCTGCTGTACTGAACCTTGTGCCCCAAGCCCCCTTCTGGTGCAGGCCCTGTAGTAGCCGCTACAGCTGCTGTGGTGGTAGTTATGCCCCTACACAGGAGTAGCCGCTACACAGGAGCTGTGGTGGTAGTTATGCCCCTGATATTTATTGTCTTGAGGGAACATACAAAGTAATTTTGTATGATCGCTTCCCCATTTAATCTTTAAAAGCTCTTAAATTTTAAAGTGTTTTTCTCTCCATAGTTCTTGAACCTATGACACAATCAGTCCATGAAAAGATTTGTTATTTTTCTTATTTTTTTTTTTTCTTGCTTTTTGTTTAGCTGATGCATTGAAATTGCACGCCTGAGAAGTCTTTTAAAAAACAATCCTCTCAGCTATTCATATGTAAATTAATACAATGCCTTGAAACCGTATTCATAACCCTTGTACTTTTCCACATTTTTTCTTGTTACACCGACAAACTTATTTTATTTGGAATTAATTGTATTTTATTGGGAATTTATGTGATAGACCAGCACAAAGTAGCCAATATGTGTGAAGTGAAAAGAAAATCATACATGGTTTTCAACATTTTTCATAAATACAATTTTGAAAAGTGTGGCGTGCATTTGTATTCAGTCCCCTGTACTCTGATACACCTAAATAAAATCCAGTGTAACCAATTGCCTTCAGAAGTCACCTAATTAGTAAACAGAGTCCAGCTGTATGTAATTTATTCTCAGTATAACTACAGCTGTTCTGTGAAGGTTTGTTAGAGAACATTAGTGATCAAACAGCATCATGAAAACCAAGGAACATACCAGACAGGTCAGGGATACATTTTTGGAGATGTGTAAAGCATGGTTAGGTTATAAAAAATATCCTAAGCTCTGAACATCTCATGGAGCACTGTTCAATCCATCATCCAAAAATGGAAGGAGTATGGCACAACTGCAAACCTACCAAGACATGGCCATCCACCTGAACAGATAGACCAGGCAAGGAGAGCACTAATTAGAGAAGCAGCCAAGAGGCCCATGGTCACTCTGGAGGAGCTGCAGGAACCCACAACTTACGTGGAAGAATCTGTCCACAGGACAACTATTATTTGTGTACTCCACAAATCTGCCCTTTATGAAAGAGTGGCAATAAGAAAGCCATTTTATAAAACTAGCCATAAGAAGTCCCTTTTCTAGTTTACCACAAGCCATGTAGAGGACACAGAAAACATGTGGAAGAAGGTGTTCTGGCCAGATGAGACCAAAGTTGAACTTTTTGGCTTAAATGCAAAACGCTATGTGTGGCAGAAAACACTGCACATCACCCTGAACACACCATCCCCACTGTGAAACATGGTGGTGGCAGCATCATGCTGTGGGGATGCTTTTCTTCACGAGGGACAGGGAAGCTGGTCAGAGTTGATGGGAAGAGGGATGGAGTTAAATGCATGGCAATCCTGGAAGAAAACCTGGTAGAAGCTGAGACTGGGGTGGAGGTTCACCTTCCATCAGAATGACCCTAATCATATAAACAGAGCTACAATGGAATGCTTTAGATCAAAACCCACTGTGCCACGTGTCCTACCTCCTCTAACGGTGTTGTCTAAGTGAACCCCTTGATCTTCACAGTACCCCTGATGGTGGGTATAGACTTTCCTGAGGGGAACACCAGGTCGCTACCTCTTGAGGAGGATAGGAACACGAGGCAGCTGGTCCAGGCGGACCAGGAGGTACCTGAGAAAGGTACCAGAGGTGCAGGACCGAAGGATGAGGCAGAGGCGTAGTCAGACAGGCAAAAGGTTAGGGCAGGTGGCAGAGGTACAGGTCCAGGTCCGGCAATCCGAGTCAGCAATATGAGTCAAGGCAAACAGGCAGGGATCTAACAGGTAGCAGATTCCAGGAATACAGGTACGAGTCAGGAACACAAGCGGAAATCAGAAACCTTAGCAGGACACAAGGACCTTGACACTGAGGCATCTGTGAAGGGGGCTGAGCCACTTATATATGCGCCAGAGGGCTAGGATTGGTCAGCGAGGTCACATGACCTAACCCATAAAACCCAGCAAGTGACGCGCCGGCCCTTAATGAAGAGCTGCAGGAAACGAGCAGCAAGCATGCTGTGGCCACAGCTGAGAGGAAACTGTGGAGCAGATCCCAGAACAACAGTACCTACACAGACAGAGCCCAGGACTTCAGCGGTGAATGTGAAGCACTAGTCTCAGATCACCGCTGAACGCGGCGCCCGGGACTGCGGCAGTAAGCAGGGGAACAGTGGTGCACAGCAGCACTACAGTTAGAATGGCCCATTCAAAGTCCCGACCTAAATCCCATTGAGAATCTGTGGCAAGACTTGAAATTGCTGTTCACATATACTCTCCATCCAATCTGACTAAATTTGACTTATTTTGCAAAGAAGTATGCGCAAAAAAAAAAAAGAATCGCCCTCTAGATGTGCAAAACTGGTAAGTAAACATACCCGAAAAGACTTGCCACTGTACTTGCAGCAAGCGGTGGTCCTACAAAGTATTGACTCAGGGGGGCTGAATACAATGCACGCCACACTTTTACAATTTTTATTTAAACATTTTGAAAACCATGTATCATTTTCTTTTCACTTCACAAATACTTGCTACTTCGCGTTGGTCTCAAATCCCAGTAAATATATGTAAGTTTGTGGTTGTAATGTGAAAAAATTGGGAAAAGTTCAAGGGGTACGAGTACTTTTTCAAGGCGCTGTACGTATCATGTTCCCCTGGGTACAACAACATCATCACTGTGAAATGGTGTTGTGTAATAAATTATTGTATCATTTATTGGCCTTGTGTAAACCATTGAAGTTTTACAAAATGGTCCTGTTTGACTTTATGTAAAGTACACCTCAGTCCTAGCTGCTGGACCCTGTTCATGTTTGTTGACAATTTGGTCTGTTAATTCAGGACTGTGCAAATGTTTTCTCATCTACATTGTTGCAACACCAGCTTTCTGATAAATATTGATTCTGACATTCAGCCAGCAGTTAAAAATTCATTAACTGCAGCGATAGTCTTGTGCTACTTTAAAAATCCTTGTTAACCGCGTAGAGTAAGAACATTAGTGTCGAAAATAAAGTATGGACAGGTCATCAGCATTAGGTGGGGTCTGACTACACCCCAGTTCATCAACTCTTTGAAGGTGTTGCGGTGCTCCAATCAGTGCTGCATTTCCTTCAATGTTTACGAGACATACCTCATGAATTTAAAACTTTTTAAATCACCTGTCTGCTTATCTTGGAGGAGTTTCTTCCCTTTCTGTGGGAGGGCAAGAGCTCACATGAGACAGTCAAGTTCCTGCATTTCACAGGAGGGTTTATAGTGCCCATACAATTTTTTTTCATCACTGTTTAGAGATATTTCTGTGTATTTCGATGAATTTAGTAAGGAGGAATGAATGGTGTCTGGGACACTTCACCTTCTTTTCTACGCGATCACTACCTTGACACTGAGAGGAGGGGGAAGGGAGCAGGGAAGCTGCTGAGCATGTTAGTCCACCACTCAATGCAGGAGAAGGTGGACCATAAGACTAAACAGCAGATAGCGCTACCAGAGTGGAAAATGTATTGTACATTAAAAAATGAACAGTATATCGATTTTGTGTATATTGTAATATTACTTAATTTGCAGTTCCCTATTTATTGCTTTGTAATACTTTTGGTGGTATTACCCCTTACAAAATAGCAAAACCTCAGGCTCAACTCTCTCACTAGCATCATGGTTTCTGTTCTTAAAGGTAATCACCTCTTTTATACTGTCTTAAAGGAGTTGTGTAGTGTCATATTGAATGGGATTAACAGCAGTAATTACACTGCATTACCACTACAGTCTAGACAGCGTGCAGGTAACCATTGAAGAGGACACAGTGCCTACACATGCATAGGCCTTGGGCCCACCATTAACATTCATTCTGGGGACCCACTGTAAAGCTATAAGCAAATATCTGCTTTCACATGGTTGACTATGGGGGCTCCCTGCTGAGAAGACAGATCCATGATATAGGGGGATACTAGCCGCCTTGCCTCTATACCTAGAAGTCTTAGCCACCCGATTCTTCTATAATGATAAGTTTAGTAGTCTCTTATATAATCTACCCAGTTTTTTTTTTTAGGTTGGTTGAGGTATTGTACACTGCCTATCTATATGTAATACATTCAGTGTACTGTGCTATGTGCCACTTGTGCAGGGGGTGAGGTAGGGTTGGGCGATATACCGGTATCACGATATACCGCGGTATTAAAAAAACGGCGATATGGCGATATCGCTGTTTCCTAAATACTGCGGTATATTTTGTGACGTCATCGCTTTAAAAACTGCGTCCGCGGCTGCCCTCCCCCATCATTATCTACCAGTTTCTTCCAGCAGCGGCTCCTCCTGCTTGCTCCGAATGTGCTGTCTCCGCCCACCGACCGACGTCTCACGTCGGAATCAGGTGACGCCCCCAGGCTGTAATGTCTCCTTGTGGCTGCGCTGCTGCCCCCATACTGTAATGTCTCCTTGTGGCTGCGCTGCTGCCCCCATACTGTAATGTCTCCTTGTGGCTGCTGCTCTCATCATCATGACTCCTTGCGGCCACCCATACAGTATAATGTCTCCTGCTGGCTGCTGCCCCATAGTCCATTATAACGTCTCCTTTTGGCCCCCATACAGTATAACGTCACGTCCCCTTGTGTCCCCCCATACAGTATAATGTCCCCTTGTGTCCCCCCCCATACAGTATAACGCGTCTCCTTGTGTCCCCCCCATACAGTATAACATCCCCTTGTGTGTCCCCCCATACAGTATAACGTCCCCTTGTGTCCCCCCCATACAGTATAACGCGTCTCCTTGTGTCCCCCCCATACAGTATAACGTCTCCTTGTGGCTGCCCCCTTACAGTATAACGTCCCCTTGTGGCTGCCCCCATACAGTATAACGTCCCCTTGTGGCTGCCCCCATACAGTATAACGTCCCCTTGTGGCTGCCCCCATACAGTATAACGTCCCCTTGTGGCTGCCCCCATACAGTATAACGTCCCTTTGTGGCTGCCCCCATACAGTATAACGTCCCCTTGTGGCTGCCCCCATACAGTATAACGTCCCCTTGTGGCTGCCCTTATACAGTATAACGTCTCCTTGTGGCTGCCCCCATACAGTATAACGTCCCCTTGTGGCTGCCCCCATACAGTATAACGTCCCCTTGTGGCTGCCCCCATACAGTATAACGTCCCCTTGTGGCTGCCCCCATACAGTATAACGTCCCCTTGTGGCTGCCCCCATACAGTATAACGTCTCCTTGTGGCTGCCCCCATACAGTATAACGTCTCCTTGTTGCTGCCCCCATACAGTATAACGTCCCCTTGTGGCTGCCCTTATACAGTATAACGTCTCCTTGTGGCTGCCCCCATACAGTATAACGTCCCCTTGTGGCTGCCCCCATACAGTATAATGTCCCCTTGTGGCTGCCCCCATACAGTATAACGTCCCCTTGTGGCTGCCCTCATACAGTATAACGTCTCCTTGTGGCTGCCCCCATACAGTATAACGTCTCCTTGTGGCTGCCCCCATACAGTATAACGTCTCCTTGTGGCTGCCCCCATACAGTATAACGTCTCCTTGTTGTTTTTCTTTAAAACTGGTATTTATTGCGATATATATCGTTATCGCGATAAATTTTTTAATATCGTTATCGTCTGAATATTTTTGATATCGTCCAACCCTATGGTGAGGAACAAGGGGCCCACCTTGCTCAGGTGCCCACCCGATGATTCACCTGTTCCCCTGTAGGCCAGTCTGAGCCTGCACTAGGGTTGAGCGGTATACCGGTGTTCACAATATACCGCGGTATTAAAAAAACGGCAATATCGCTGTTTCCTAATTGCCGTGGTATTTTGTGACGTCATCGAAGTGGTCATGTGTGCTGCCCCCATACAGTATAATGTCTCCTTGTGGCTGACCCACTACAGTATAATGTCTCCTTGTGGCTGCCCCCATACAGTATAACGTCCCCTTGTGTCTGCCCCCATACAGTATAACGTCTCCTTGTGGCTGCCCCATACAGTATAATTTCTCCTTGTGGCCTCCCCCATACAGTATAACGTCTCCTTGTGGCCCTCCATACAGTATAACGTCCCCTTGTGTCTGCCCCCATACAGTATAACGTCTCCTTGTGGCTGCCCCATACAGTATAATTTCTCCTTGTGGCCTCCCCCATACAGTATAACGTCTCCTTGTGGCCCTCCATACAGTATAACGTCTCCTTGTGGCTGCCCCATACAGTATAATGTCTCCTTGTGGCTGCCCCATAGAGTATAATTTCTCCTTGTGGCTGTGCCCATACAGTATAACGTCCCCTTGTGTCTGCCCCCATACAGTATAACGTCTCCTTGTGGCCCCCATACAGTGTAACGTCTCCTTGTGGCTGTGCCCATACAGTATAACGTCCCCTTGTGTCTGCCCCCATACAGTATAACGTCTCCTTGTGGCTGCCCCATACAGTATAATTTCTCCTTGTGGCTGCCCCCATACAGTATAACGTCTCCTTGTGGCTGCCCCATACAGTATAATGTCCCCTTGTGGCTGCCCCCATACAGTATAACGTCCCCTTGTGTCTGCCCCCATACAGTATAATGTCTCCTTGTGGCTGCCCCATACAGTATAACGTCTCCTTGTGGCTGCCCCATACAGTATAACGTCTCCTTGTGGCTGCCCCATACAGTATAACTTCTCCTTGTGACCTCCCCCATACAGTATAACGTCTCCTTGTGACCTCCCCCATACAGTATAATGTCTCCTTGTGGCCTCCCCCATACAGTATAACGTCTCCTTGTGGCCTCCCCCATACAGTATAACGTCTCCTTGTGACCTCCCCCATACAGTATAACGTCTCCTTGTGACCTCCCCCATACAGTATAATGTCTCCTTGTGGCTGCCCCATACAGTATAACGTCTCCTTGTGGCTGCCCCATACAGTATAACGTCTCCTTGTGACCTCCCCCATACAGTATAACGTCTCCTTGTGACCTCCCCCATACAGTATAACGTCTCCTTGTGGCCTCCCCCATACAGTATAACGTCTCCTTGTGGCCTCCCCCATACAGTATAACGTCTCCTTGTGGCCTCCCCCATACAGTATAACGTCTCCTTGTGGCCTCCCCCATACAGTATAACGTCTCCTTGTGGCTGCCCCATACAGTATAATGTCTCCTTGTGGCCTCCCCCATACAGTATAACGTCTCCTTGTGACCTCCCCCATACAGTATAACGTCTCCTTGTGACCTCCCCCATACAGTATAACGTCTCCTTGTGGCCTCCCCCATACAGTATAACGTCTCCTTGTGGCTGCCCCCATACAGTATAACGTCCCCTTGTGGCTGCCCCCATACAGTATAACGTCTCCTTGTGGCTGCCCATACAGTATAATGTCTCCTTGTGGCCTCCCCCATACAGTATAACGTCTCCTTGTGGCCCCCATACAGTATAATGTCTCCTTGTGGCCTCCCCCATACAGTATAACGTCTCCTTGTGGCCCCCATACAGTATAATGTCTCCTTGTGGCCTCCCCCATACAGTATAACGTCTCCTTGTGGCCTCCCCCATACAGTATAACGTCTCCTTGTGGCCTCCCCCATACAGTATAACGTCTCCTTGTGGCCTCCCCCATACAGTATAACGTCTCCTTGTGGCTGCCCCATAGAGTATAACGTTTTTTTTTCCTGTTAAATGGGTATTTATCACGATATATATCGTTATCGCTATAAATTTGTTAATATCGTTATCGTCTGAATATTTTTGATATCGCCCAACCCTAGCCTGCACACGAGTGCTGCAGCCTTTTTGATCGGTGTCTGATCCAGTGTCTGGATGTCTGACTTCCAGTGATCTGATATTGATGACCTATCCAGCAGAACCTCTACAGTGCATGCCGATGTGTTCTTATATTCATGACCTCCCTACTCCCCATAAAAGTGTTGATAGCAGCTTTCTAGAAAACTGTTTTCCCATAAATAACATGCATCACCTATCTACAGGCTCTGACTGCTGAGACCCCACCAATCACGAGAATTGGGTGCCCTAGACCTGACCCCAGTGTGAGTGGAATGGTAGTTCACATGTGTTAACATATCTCCAATCAGGGTTGGACTGGCCCCCCAGAGTACCAGAAGATCCTCCAGTGGGCCCAGTCTCTGAAGCCATAATGTGTCTCAGAGGTCTGGGAGAAAAAAAACATTTGGCGCGGCCTTTGTAACCAATCACTTGCCACTAGGGTCTGTTTCTTTGACAATGAATTGTGCGTTGGTCTCGCATGTGCACTGCTGCTCCTTCCACGAAGGGTACTCAAGGACCCCCCAGCAATCATACTTTTATCAGCTTTCTTGTGGCTCAGTGTTAAAGGGGTTTTCCAGGAGTTTTATACTGATGATCTATCCTCTGGGGGCCCAAAAGTCACAGTAGGCACTGCCATAGACCATTTGGTGGATGTCTTTGCACTTTCTCATTGATACACTGCATTCTTTTGAATATTTGACTTTTTCTTTGATATTGCACAAATTTTAGTAGGGATTTTGGAGCAGCGTGTTGTTTCAGCAAGATTACAGCCTGAGTGAGTGCTATATTTTCACTGATACAGTCTCCGATTACCATATTTTGGGATAAACATGTCCACTTTTCATTCCTGTAGAGGGTATCGGCGCTGCAGAGATCATTGAGCAGTGCTGATGAGCCCCATAAAGTTGTCTGCTGCTTTAGTCATTTACGGTTGTAATTACAGAGGATCCAGGCTAAACGTTGCGTTCTGCTGCTTTACCATTGCTTTCAGCTAAACGCGTATGCAGACACAGGTTTCTAAAGCGACAATCTCTATAATTTTGTCGACAAGAAAATTCTCAAGGTAAAAGAAGGAGACATAGCAATTGAAACTATGTTTACCCAATTTTCTCGTCACTTGTCTCCATGTTCCTAAGGACACTAATTTTGCCAATGTATAGGCAGTCTCTCCTGCATTGCCCCTGAAGTAAGAGCTTTTCCTTTTCTGTTTCTTTTCCAGTTCCTAAACTATCCGTAGATGGTGACTGTGGTAGGACGCAGTGGCTAGATGATGTTACTAAAGCCATTCTCAGTAACAGTTGCTTATCTAATTTGTTAGCAAAGATAGTGCAGATGTTCTTTTTTTAGTAATTAAAGCCAGATACTGAAACATGTATTTTTTCTAATCAGTTTTTGTTATTTTATTCTATCTCCTATGAAGATAGCATTCAGAATTTCTCTTTACATTGACCATAAGCCCCATTATTCTGAAGATTAACCCCTTAGTGACCAGCCTGTTTTGGGCCTTACTGACCAAGCGTTTTTCTTCCTTTTTTCATTGTCAAGTTCCAAAAGCTGTAACTTTTGAATTTTTCCGTCTATATAGCTTTATGAGGGCTTGTTTTTTGCGGGACAAGTTGTAGTTTTTAATGGCGCCATTTTGGGGTACACATATTTTTCTGATTAACTTTTATTAACTTTTCTGGGAGGGATATGGGAAAAACAGCAATACTGCTGAAAATCACAAGCATCCATAAGCAAGTGCGGATGAGGTGCGATTTTCACGCATGGTTTCTAGGTGACGATCGGGATGGGGACCCGATCATTATTATTTTCCCTTATAACATGGTTATAAGGGAAAATAATAGCATTCTTAAAGGGGTTGTCCGGGTTCAGAGCGGAACCCGGACATACCCTTATTTTCACCCAGGCAGTCCACCTGATGCTAGCATCGGAACATCGGGCGGGAAACTTCCGCCCGGCAGTGTGTTCGGTGACGTGACCGGATCTGATGGGCGGGCTTTAGCGCTGCCCTAGCCGTTTTACTGGCTAGGGCAGCGCTAATCCCGTCCATCAGTGCCGGTCACATCACCGAGCTTCCTGGTAGCCCCATGGAGCGCCCCAATACGTCACCGGATCTCCAAAAAATGCCTTTGCCCTGCGCGATTTAGCGCAGGTCAAAGGAGAGCATCTAAGCATGAACTGCTCTGATGCTCAAGTCAGGGGGGCTGCCGGGGTGAAAATGGAGGGATGTCCGGGTTCAGCTCTGAACCCGGACAACCCCTTTAATACAATGCTAAGTGAATTAGGAATGGAGGGGTTGAAAAAAAATATATATATTTAACTCGCCTCATCCACTTGTTTGCGCTGCCCGGCTCGTCTTCCATCTTCTTCTTTGATGACCTGGGAGGAAAAGGACCTTTGGTGACGTCACTGCGCTCATTACATGGTCAATCACCATAGTGATGGACCGTGTGATGAGCGCAGTGACGTCACCAAAGGTCCTTTTCCTCCCAGGTCCTCAAAGAAGAAGAAAGAGGAGAAGCCGGGCTGCACGAACAAGTAGATGAGGTGAGTTTAATTATTTATTTTTTTAAACCCCTCCATCCCTATTTTACTAAGCATTCTGTATTAAAAATGCAATTTTTTCCCCTTATAACGATGTTATAAGGGAAAATAACATCTACACAACACCTAACCCAAACCTGAACTTCTGTGAAGAAGTCTGGGTTCGGGTCTGGGTACCAAACATGCCGATTTTTCTCACGCGCGTGCAAAATGCACTTGCGTGGAAAAATTGTGCATTTTCCGACAACGCACCCGCATCCTATCCAGCCATCACACGCGACGCCCGTGTGAAAGAGGCCTAATGGGATCAAGCATGAGTCGTGGGTTAAAGCCGGACAAAAACTGCTGCATTCACCATTTTTTCTCTGACTGAAACCCAGCACTCTTGCTGGAAACCGACCGGATCCCCTTATAGTTAATGCGGTCCAGAAGTGAACAGCAGTATCCAGGTAGGCTAAATCTCGTGAATTCCAAGAGGCTGTTCTCTGCTGGATCTGATAAACGCAAGTGTGAAACTAGACTAAGGTCCCTTTACATGGGACAATATTACAGCAGATAGACGGGATCACTGGTGGAGGAGACTGATGCATTATATGCAGCGATCCCCTCCAGAGTATGGGGAAGAGCGATGGCATTAGCCATTATTGACTGCACGATCTGCTGCAGGTAAACAATCATTTTTGCGTGCGCACAAATGAGCGTCGCCTCCAAATGGGGCTGATTCTGCCGGATCTTTGTTGTCCATTATTGTGTTGGGTCCACAGAAGAATTCATAGGTGCTCTGGTGGGTCCCTTGTAGATACTTGCAAGCAATCACAGATTGGCTCTACAGTGTGCAGAGACTGAGCGCTGTCAGAAATGAAATTACATTCTGGGCACACAGTCGCTTATCCTCATATTACAGGAATTATATTATCTTCTATTTCTACTTTTGATTTTCCAAAGTGTTGTCATTTCTTCTTTTTTATTTTAAATCTCATTATCTGCATTTGAAAAATCTAAGAAGATTACAGCATAACGAACTGACAAAAGCTGACGGGATGTGAGGAAATAAGAGACCTGATGGGAGGAGGGAATCCCCATTCACTGCATTAATGAACATCTTGGCATTTCCACATCTTGAAGTTTTGCCTGCACAGAGTAAAACCAAAGCTTTGTGAATTGAAAAGTGATTTCATTTGGGGCTGTGAGCGCTCCACGTTGGTGTAATAATTAGAGCAGGTGGCCGTGAATCGGCTTCTGTTTTTTTTCTTGTAACATTGGGAGGATGAGCTTACACCTTCATGGGCAAATACCAGTCCTATTTTTATCCTTAATAATGCATTATTATAGACTATAGGTGATTAAATGGCTTAACTTACTAACAGCATTCATCACCTATCCATAGAACATCCTGTGTACCTGTCACGAGGGTGTCAAGAGCCACTTCTGACTCCGTTATACCCCGGGTCAGGAAGTCGCAGCAGGTGGCTGCGCGCTCTATGTTTAAAGATCATGCTGTTTCTTAATGGTAGCTTTCTGGGTTTGCCTTGCAATCCTTTTTGTTTCACTCAGGGATCCGTAGCTTCTCCTCTTCAGCTGTTTTTTGTCTGTCACTCCCAACCTCCTTATATTCTCCTCTCTCACGTCTCTGGTTGCCAGATATAGAGCTTCCTGCCTGGACTTCTATACTGACCCACTGGAGCTGTGTAGCTGTGATTCCTGGTTGTTGTTCCAGAGCGTTACCCTCCGGATCCCTGTTGGTTGTTTGTTGTCGCCCACCTGGGATTATATGTTTTGTCTGTATTGTCTGTCCTCTCCTTGGTGTTTTCCTTTAGTGTTAGTGGTGCGGACTAGTGTTCCCACCGCCCTATTCACTACGTAGGGCTCATCTCAGGGAAAGCCAGGGTTTAGGCACGTGATCGGCGTACGGGTGAGGAACCCGTCTAGGGACGTCAGGGCAGTCAGGTGCCAGCCTCAAGGTTAGTTAGGGGTCACCACCTTTCCCTCTCCCTTGGACAGGGCCTTTCTATTTCCCTCCCTTTGCGTCACGTATGTGATCGGCACGCCAGTCATGATAGTACCCATTTCAGTGGGGCAGTGCAGACTGTCTCAGTCCCATAGAAATGACTGGAGTGGTAGACTGACATACGCTCTCCATTCAGACTGGAGACTTGCGAAACGCCGCTCTCAAGATTGCTGGGGTCGTCAGCAGTTGGACTCCCAGTGATCCTACGTTTATCATTTTGCTTTCTATCCCTCTTGATTTATGATGAGGCTGACAGATTTTAGGGGATTGTTTTTGGCATTTGAGAGCATTTTATGCTGTTTTGCCCCACAGTGTGTATGGATCTACTGTGTCACTGAACAGATTTGGCTTAGTGCTAATCCTGAGGGCATTTTTTTTTATTCTTTCACCCCTACACAGGGATCTGTTTTTCACTGCAGGGGAACCACTAGGCTGCTACCTCTCTGAGTACTCTCCATTTAGTGATAGCTGACCAAGGCAGATTGAGGTGAAATCGTGGTCAATGGATAAGCTGAGGTCAGGCAGACGCTGTTCAGTCCGATAAAGAGGCAGTGGGTCAGGACAGGCAGCACAGTTTGGCACGTTGAACAAGCAGAGGGCAGAATAGCCTTACAGTAACACAAGTAACAACAGAGACATATATTTAAAACAAATAGCAATACACGGAAATAACTGCCTTTCGGTATGCCAGGATTTACTCATACAGTTTCCACAATTGGTTTAGTAATTTAGTGTACTGTTATTTTCCAATGCATTTGGTCTTCAGACCCTTTCACTTTTTCACATTTTGTTATGTTGCAGCTTTGTGCTAGAATAAAAAAAAAATGTTTCCTCCATCAATTTGCACTTAAATCTCCATAATGAGAATGTGAGAAGAGAATTTTATGAATTTTTGTTAATGTATTAAAAAGGAAAAACCTAAATTTTGCATGGACATAAGTATTTCAATAAAGCTTTTGGGGCCTCCCATTTCTGCTGATCATCTTGGAGATGTTTCTACACCTTGATTGGATTCCCACTGTGGTAAATTCAGTTAATTGGACATGATTTGGAAGACATACCCCTGTCTATATAACTAACCGCTGACATTGCATATCAGAGCAAAAACCAAGCCATGAGGAGGAAAGAACTGCCTCTAGAGCCCAGAGACTACATACACTGTGTGGAGGCACATATCTGGAGAAGAGTACAAAAAAAGTTCTGCTGATCTAAAAGTCCCCAAGAGCACAGTGGCTTCCATAGTTCTTATAGGGAACCTGTCACCAGGATTTTGTGTATAGAGCTGAGGACATGGGTTTCTAGATGGCCGCTAGCACATCCGCAATACCCAGTCCCCATAGCTTTCTGTACTTTTATTGTGTCAAAAAACTGATTTGAAACATATGCAAATTAGCCTGAGATGAGTCCTGTCCCTGACTCATCTCCAGGACAGGACTCGTCTCAAGTTAATTTGCATATGTATTAAATCGTTCTTTTTACACAATAAAAGCACAGAGAGCTATGAGGACTGGGTATTGAGGATGTGCTAGCGGCCATCTAGCAACCCATGTCCTCAGCTCTATACACAAAATCCCGGTGACAGGTTCCCTTTAAATAGAAGAGGTTTGGAACAGCCAGAATTCTTCCTAGAGCTGGCCGCCCAGCAAAACTAAGTCCTCAGGGGAGAAGGACATTTTTTAAGAGAGTTGATCAAGAACAAAATAGTCACTGTGGCTGAACTCCAAAGATCTTGTGTATAAAGGAGAGACACTCCTAGAAAGTGAACCATAACTGTAGCACTCCACAAATATGGGCTTTATAGTACAATGGCCTCTCCTCAGTTAAGAGAGACAACATTCCCTTGTCTGATATAACCAAAATTTTACTTTTTTGGCATCACATCTGGAGGAAATCAGACACTGCTTGTCACCTGCTCAATACCACCCCTACAGTGAAGCATGGTTGTAGTAGAATCATGATATGCGGGAGTTTTTTTTTAGCAGCAGGGACAAGGAGACTAGGCCGAAGGTTCACTTTCCAAGACAATGACCCTTAGCACACAGCCTAGACAACTCAAGAGTGGCTTAGGGAAAAAAGTGTGAATGTCCTTGAGTGGCCAAGCAACAGCCTTGGCTTACACCCAATCGAACATTTCTGAAGAGACCTGAAAATGGCTGCTAACCGACAGTCCCCATCCAACCTACGGTAACTGAGCTTGAGGGGTTCTTTAGAGAAGAATGGCAGAAAATTACAAATTCCAGGTATGCAAATCTGTTGGCATCATACCCAAAGGTTCATCAACTAAGTACTGAGTAAATGGTCTGAATACTCATGTCAATGCAATATTTTAGTTTTTCCCTTTTTTTCCCCAATAAATTAGCAAAGATTTCTAACTTTCTGTTTTCACATTATGGGGAATTGAGTGCAGAATGATTAGGAAAAACTTGAGAAATGTGAGAAAAATGAAAAAATCTGAATGATGTCTGAAAGCATTGTACATTGATTTTATATCTTTATTCACGTTTATCCCTGAATATGAGTGTTATATACAGTGCTCCCCCTCGGGGTACAATATTTTCAACATACAATGGTCTTATCTGGGCCATCGTAAGTTGAAACTAGACTCAACATATAATGCCTCAGACTTAGATCTAACCATGGCAGTATGTAGTAGCTCATGTTTATAGTACAGTGAGATACTACATGTCCTGTACTGCCCTCTGTCTGTGTTAGGACAAGCTGCTCTTTTGGATGTCAGGTTTGGATGACTATTTTATTTTTCTGGTGTACTGTATGTTTTTTTTTCTTTTTTATCTGGTTATCAAAATTTTCTTAAATCTTAATTTTCTCTTATCTTGTGAACCAGTTATAGTTTTCCATAGAGTTATAGACACAAGTTTGAACAGTTTCAACTTCCAGTGGTTGTCCAATTAATATTGTAACTACAGGGAGCACTGTATATGAATATTATCTTTATATGCTAAGTATTGCATTTATTGTAATATGTATATGAATATCCTTTACTGTGCAGTCTGTGAGAGTCAGTCCTGTTCATTTGATATATTTATTTTTGTATGTGGGGTACAAGGACGGACCTGCATACCACTGGCAAGCCATCTAAATTGTTATATTGAGGAGCATGTAAAATTAATTTCAGGTCGGATATTTTAGACTTTCCTGTGAAACTGAGTTATGTGTTTTCCATTTTTGACAATCCCTTGCTGTTAAATTGCGCCAGTGAAAATAAGCTGATCACATAATGAGTGCCAATAGATGCAGATGCTGGCAATGGGACCCCCCTCTATTAATTCAGTATGGCCTAATAGGATATAATAAAGTCGGGGCGTAACCCAGACGGCTCCTGTCAGTGTTCTGTTTTAGAAAAGGTATTTGTCATCTTGCAGTCACAAAGACAAACTGGACTATGAAGGTAACGGCAGGAACTCAGTATAGTTTGCCCCAACTTTTTGCTTTTATTTTTAACTAATTTGTTCAGGACTCTTTTGCTGTATCGTGCTACTGTAATGTTTGCAGTTGTATTTTGGCCTTGATAAGTGTCTTCTTATGTGATCACCTTTGTTTTGTAGCATTGCATGTAGATGATGGACCTCTGAGTGATTAAATGTAAAAAGCCGAGGAGTAGATTCTGTGCTACTGTAAATCTGTGATAGGGCCTCTACCTACCATTGCTGCCTTCCTCAGGCACCGGGGCAAGGGTGCAAATGCTACCTCGGCACCCCCTATAGATATGCCCCTTATGAAAATGTAGCCCAAAGCAGTTGTGTGTTTTAGTGTGTAGGGTTTCATAGGTAGCATTGTTCAACAAGGATTCATCCTGTGTTTTACTATAGGCGTTTTATGTATAGCAATGGTTTTGTCTTTTATGACTGACCTCATTACTGTCAATTCATTTGAGGCTAAAAGCCCTTTTTTATGCCGGCAGGCAATTATCAGGAACAGAGCTGAACAGATGAACAGATTCACACAGTCAGTGGCACTCCATTTGCAGCCGTTTGGTGCCAACAATAGGTCATGCCTTCGTTTTTGTCTGTTGGATTCTAATGAAATCCGAATAAGGCCCTCTGCATGAAATCATAGGCATACAGACCTACAGTACAGCCCCGTAGATTTATATATATGCCGTAGTAAGATTTCATACAATATAAATGTTATACAGAGCCATAAAACAGTCAAAATCTAGTGTGAAAGATAACGGATCTGCAAGTGAAACCTGGGGCAAGCTACAGACAAGCCTTCACTTCTCAGATCAATATGGCATTTTCCATTTCTACTAAATGTGTTTGCCTCTTTTGTCATTTATATTTGATGACCTCTTTAACGATTGTTACCCAGTGGCCTGCAGGTGACAATATCATTTTCAACAGCAGAACATGGAATAAAAAGGTCCCTGTCCTGGGTTAATCCCTTGCGTCTCGTTGATCTGAATGTCAGCACTGAGATAGACAACTTACATGAAATACACCCACTTCTCATCACCCCATAATCATGTAAACGCCCTTTAAAATCTGGTCAGAAGGTCTTGTCTTAGCTGCCAATGGTATTTCTGATTAGTTAGTTTTGTTCACTCCACACGGGTGATCAGCTGTTTAAATGGGATGCTGCAACATGCTAGCAGTGTGGTACTTTGTATGGCGGTGCTTGGTATTGCAGCTCATGCCCATTCACTTGACAGGGACTGAACTGCAAATAGGCCATGTGACCAATGAATGTGATGTCACAGCGCTCACCGGAGCACCACGACCTCTTCAGCTGATCGGGAGGGGAAGTAGGAGATGAAACTCACTGATCAGATATTGAAGGGTAAGAGTAGGTCATCAATATTTTACTCCAGGAAAGCCCTCAAAAATGGTGGGCTGTCATTGCCATAGTTTTTGTCTTATGTTCCCAGTTATACATTTGTGAGTTGTTTTTTTGAATTTTAGATGTACCCTTATCTACTTTTTAGCTAAATCACCCCTTTGTCCAAAAAATAATACAATGCATTGGATTCAGCTAAACAATTAGCCCATTGCCGTGGATGTTATTTTCTCAGATGGATGACATATATATAGAGCTCATTCAAATGAGAGGGCTCCGAATTGTTCGTAAACCAGCGAGGAAAAAAACTGAAGAGTGCACATGGATGGCATTTGTGTAGGTCTGCTTTTCTTGTGCATCCATTCACTAGAATATGAAAATCAGACCTAACTGGTGCGTACTGTGGTCATCGGTAATCGCTCATGTGAATTGGACCATTGACTATGGTGTGCCGGGGTTCAGTCTCTGTGCTGTCCGTTCAGCACTCAGCCAGCACCCGGCCGTGAACACAGCTAATCTGAATGAGCCCTAAAGGCTTTTCTTACTACACTGAGTGTTGCCGTATGGCTAGGATATGCTATTTCTTATTAATTGATAGGGTTCTATCTTCTGCACCCCCTACACAATACACTGGTCATTAATAGGGTCTGGAAGCATCCTATTTCTTTCTCCCCATTGCTAGGCAAAGCATGCTTGTATATCATGGAGTCAGGAGAAAGAATGGTCAGTCAACAGTTATTTAACATGTATGGACAGCTTTAGATTGAAAGTGCCGCAGCTCAAGTTAGGCTGTCCATACGTCTTAGATAGCTGTCCACCAAATAGCATCCCTCCCCTTGTACGCTCATCCAAGTGTACACCTTAGACAACGGCTTAAAGAGGTTGTCTCACTTCAGTACATGATAAATGCCATTTGCTGAAGTGAGAGGCAAACTGATGCATTCTGAGCGGATCCTTTTCCATTCAGAATGCATTAGGGCAAAACTGATCCGTTTTGGACCGCTTGTGAGAGCCTATGACGGATCTCACAAACGGGAAGCCAAACCGCCAGTGTGAAAGTAGCCTTAGCTGATATTTTATGACTATTGACAAAATCCATTTTTATTACTTCATTATGCTGATAATTTGTTAACATATGGAAATTAAAATTAAAAAATATTGCGCCATTTAGTGAAAGCTGATAAGGGACTGAAACTAATTAATTCAAACTCTGCTCCAGCACAAATTAATGCGGTGGAAACTTTGTCCAATTTTCTGAATGTCACATCTTTCCTATTATTTTAAGTGCATTTTCTACATTAATTTTCAAATTAATATTTCTTAGAAGGTAAACAGGATGTCCAGCCTGGTGATATTAATGACCTGTCCCCAGTAGATAGGTCTTTAGTATCAGATTGGCGGAAGGGGTCTGATATTGAGCACCCTAACCAAACTGCTGTTTTTGGCAGCCACTGCCGCCAGACACTGTACAGTGGGTGCAGAAGGCTCAGTCCACTGTGTAATGGCCATGCTCAGTTCCTGTTCAGCTGGCTATCCTAAAAATAGGCCATCAATATAAAAGGAGTGGACACTTTAAGAACCATGGTTTTAAAGGGGTTTTCCGAGTTCAGAGCTGAACCCGGACATACCCATATTTTCACCCAAGCAGCCACCCCGATGCGCTCCCTTGCCCTGCGCTAGATCCCGCAGGGCACGGGCTCTTTTGTTTACAATAACACACTGCCGGGAGGAAGCCTCTGCCTAGCAGTGTGTTTGGTGACGTCACCAGCTCTGATGGGTGTGCTTTTTAGCGCTGCCCTAGCTGTTTTACTTGCTAGGGCAGCACTAAAGCCCGCCCATCAGTGGCGGTGATGTCACCAGGCTTTCTGGCAGCCCCATGGAGAGCCCGATTTGTCACCGGAACGCCTGAAAATGCCTTGACCTGCTCCGATGCTCGTCAGGGGGGCTGCCTGGGTGAAAATGGAGGTATGTCCGGGTTCAGCTCTGAACCCGGACAACCCCTTTAACTACTATAGCTCATTTTAGTCTGGTTAGTATAATTAATCAGAGTTTCCGACAGCACACCACATGAGATTTTCAATGCAATTAATGTTTTATTCAGCCGAACATTACATTATTTTGAACAGCAACGTTTCGGGCTTACATATTATGCCCTTCATCAGGCTAGTACATAAAAAATGAAAGTAGAAAAAACATCCATTAGACATATAACATGTCATCCAATAGAGGCGTAAGTGAGCATAAATCTGGTAAACATAAATCTAAATGAAGGCATACCTAGTCGATGGGAAAGAACTATCTATAACAAACTAGGCCATATCATAAGATAAACATATATAATGTATGAAGCGTAAAGTCAAGCAGAGTAGGTTCACATAGCACGCCTCCATAGTCATCAAACAGGATGGGCTGGATATGATAACCAACATGCAGCAGCAGTGGAGATAAAGTAACAATATACAGCGGCAATGGAGATTAGAAAAAAACACAGAGTAAACAGAAGAAGTAGTCTTTCTCACCTATGTCTGGTAGAAGTTTATATATGGAACCGGCATGTCCGCCATACTGGTGGTCTAAGTATAAGTACTAATGCGCTATGTGCTATTGGTGTCCGCGCTATAGTGGGCGGGGAGCACCCGGTAATAGTGTTCCCTCTATTGGTCACCTACGCTTTCAATCCAAAGAGCCCAGGCTGTGATGCCGAATGGGGCGATACCACAGGAAGCTAGTTAGCGCTTGCGCAGTAGGAAGGAGCGCATGGGTTCCGGTAATCAAACTGCGCACTGGAGAGGAGTTGTACCACGCATGCGTGGAAGCCGGCAGCCGCCTACTTGCAGGCTATCGGGAAGAGGTTAATGGTGGCGTCGTGCGAATGCGCGAACGCAAGCGCAGGCGTACATACATAACGGCCATATTGGAGAAGAGCAATTGCCCTAATGGTAAGAGAGGCAGCATACTCAACTGTTAACAACCAAGATGAACCATCATTACATCAACTAGCGTAAAGTAGGCCTGCCAATTGATATAAGCATCGATGGCGCCCATTTTATAAAGAGATAGTAATAAGATCTAAATTTGGTCAGGTGACAGGTCAACATGCGGAATTATATTATGCTGTATGGATTGACATTGGGTATCGGTATAAATAGCATAGAGACATAGTATAGAGGACATTACTTGATGGACAAAAATGGTATTACACTTGCTGAGTAGGTGGATCATGGTGTGTGCTTAGCGAGTGTCTCCACTTCGCTACTGGACGACACACGACATGTAAAGGAAGGAGACAAAAATATTTGATACAGTTAGTAGTACATTAGTCCCAGCAATATTCCTTATTTAAACCAAAAGGGTGCAGGGTATTGAGACATCTTATACATCTCATCTCTCTCTCCTGGAGCACAGTGTCACGGTTACCGCCATGGCGTAATGGCTGAATCCAGTCTATGACCTGGTATTGAAGTTGGCTTACTGCATGTTTTTGGGAACTGAAATGCTCAAACAAAGGGGCGGCAATTTTTTGTGTGCATATGTTATATTTATGTTGTCCAATACGTTCTTTCACTTTTTGTGTAGTTTCCCCTACATAGCCTAAGCCGCATGGGCATTTAATTAAATATACGGCAAAGGTGGTTAGGCAAGAAAAATGGCCCTGTATAAAGAATTTTTTCCCTGTTGAGGGATGGGTAAGAGATGGTCCCTTCATGACATTTCCACACTGGGCACATGTAAGGCAGGGGTATGTCCCTTTAATAGGAGTTCCCATAATAGTGGATTGTACACTATGAACCCTATTAGAGCCAATGTCAGATTGGACCAAAAGGTCCTGTAAGTTCCTTCCTCTTTTGCATGACATTAAAGGTTTTTGTAAAAAAAAGTTTGGAAAGTTCCTAGGTAGTATGTGCCAGTGTTTGGATGTAATGTCCTTGATGTCCTGGCTAGGGTGGGAAAATGTTGTAACAGATGGTATACGTTTATTCTCACACGTAGATTTTCTTGGGGTTAACAAGTTAGTTTGTCCTAGGACCTGCTGTTCATGTTGATCTAGTACTTGTTTTGGGAACCCTCTCCTGAGAAATTTGTCCGACATTTCCTTCAATCTAGTATTAAAGATTCATTGGACACAATTCTCTTTACCCTCATCAGTTGTGAGCGGGGTAGTGACCGGACTAGGCCTCAAGGGTGATAACTGTTAAATTTGAGGAGACTGTTTTTGTCCGTTGGTTTTTATACAGGTCTGTGGACAATGTGTTTTCACTCACTTTAATGAGAACGTTGAGGAAGGAAATTTCTGTTTGGCTATAACTCAGGGAGAGGGAGATGGATGCTATGCTGGATATAATAATTTCATGAAATGACGTCAGTTCATTTTCTGGACCCTGCCAAATACGGTCTATGAATCGTAGCCAACACCTGACATATTTGTGAAAAAGAGGGTTAGTGTAGACAAGTTTCTCCTCAAAATTATTCATGTACTTGACCATGAAAGTGGGCGCCACATTACACCCCATTGCTGTCCCGGAGATTTGAAGATAGAATTGATCCTCGAACAAAAAATAATTATGGGTTAATACAAATGTCAAGAGTGACACAATGAAATTTTGTTCGTCGGGTGTAAAGTCTGGTTAGTATGTTAACTGATGCTGAGCATCTAGAGAATGACTTTGGCAGACAACACCATGCTGCAACTGAGTTGTATGTTCATCAGATACCCAGAAAAACTCCTGCAGCCAAGGTTACTCATGGACTCATAGGCCTCTATTATACTGATGCAGAGGAAGAGAGTGCTCTTTTGGCCTGTGTTGGGTGGTTTCATTTTTTACTGCATAGAATTGTCCCATTCCATACAAAGGCAGCCGATTTAAAAAGTGTACCGTGCAGTATATTTACATTTACAGTATACATTTGTAACATTGGAGCCTATTGGTGACACCTGGTGACTCACGATTCCCACCAGGAAATCCTCCTGTTAGAAAGCTCAGGCAGACTCAGTGTGAAAGAGAAGAAAAAACATTTTGTGTAATCAGCTGGATCTTTGGATCATAGGGGTTGAAACAGTGGCACACTTGTCCATGGGATGTGTCTGGTATCGCAGGTTCTATAATTGCTAATTAGAAATAGGATGAAGATGAAGAACACCTGAAACCTCTTTGGCCTCAATGCAGCACGAGCAATTAGGTATCTGTATAATAAAGCCTGATTTTATGATACTGGACCCCTCATTTGGTACTTGGCTATGTAGGCACTAACTATGTTTCTGTTGCTTACTTTTGCTATTTTCTTCCAAACCAATGATATAAACCCCTTCAAGATTTTAGTACAAAGAGCCAGATGCTACAAGGATACTTAATTGGTTGTCAAAGGATACAAACAAAAAGAGAAAATCTTCACTTTGCCTTCACTCTGGCCTCCTTTTTACAAACTCCAGATACCAGCTGAGCAATTGAAATGGATCATCTCGTTGTGATTTTTATATTTGGCACGAACACTCCGAGTGAGGACATTCTCGGATCCTAACAACCTCTGGGCAGCTTCAACTCTCGCATCTCTCAGCATGAGACGTCTTAATAAATCTACTGGGAGCAGCAACTGGTGATACTTCTAACAGCCCCAAGAAAAGATCCCACTGTTGGCCACTTAGGTGGCAGTCATTAAATGGCAGGGACTTCTCCATCTCTCCTGTAACAGGCATATGTCAGTAGAAATGTACATTGCTACTCCAGCACAATGAAACCTGGGATTCTTGATACTCTGATAGTCTGATGTGCTGCAGAATTAAGCAGGCAATGACACTTCTATACAAGCCGCCTCGGCTGGGCTGTGAAGAAGGAAATTAAACTACTTTTTATTTTGCTGTTGAGTCTCAATATCTATATTTGACAGGGGGAGCTTGGCGTTTTCCAGCAGATTATGAATGCTCCTGTGTTAGTCTTTCATGTCTTCACTGTACGTGAATTTTTCATTTCACCCTTTGTAGGTTGGTTGTTCAAGCAAAGAGAATTTGTGAGAGCTTCTTGACTGACAGGTGGCTAGGGAAAATGTAACATCACGGATGTCACCAGCTTGATCTTCACAGAACTCCTCGTTACTGAAATTTCTCTCTTTACTTATGTTATATCATTTTTCCTATTATTACTATTATTTTAGGTCAATGTCGAATTATACCCTGGCAGATTAGAACAACTTTGGAACTTTGATTGGTGCCAGGTCTGGATGCATTTGGACGTCAGTGGCGGCAGCTGTGACTAAAGCCAGGGAGCAGGCCATGACTGATGTATGCAGATGCATATATTGTATATTGTGATCCATCTCATGGTATTGTAGTGACTGCTTGTGTCCAGTAGCCTGAGTTTTTTTTAAACACCAGGCGAATGTCCCACTTGTGTCCGGTAATGCATGGTCGCGCTTTGCAGCAAATGTCATCTCTGCAGTTTAGTTGCTTCTGAAAAATAATATTTGCAAGATTATAAAATCACTCCTGGCCTGGAAAGAAAATTACACTGCAAGATTAATATTCTGAGTGACCTTCCATAAAACAGATACAGTGTAACGCTTGTTATAAAGTAGTGGCTGAAGTACCTTAACATGTATGAGAAATAGAGAGTGAAATATGGTAACAAGATAATTGGATCCCAGGACAGGAAAGACTGTAGAAGTGTCGCTGAAAGAGGACCTTTCACCGCCACCCTGACATGCCTGTTTAATAGCTACATGCATTTCCCATGTAATAACAATTCGGGAGCATCTATTCGTATGTCTGTATGTTGTACCATTCCTTTATTCTTTCTACTAGAAGTTATGAATGAATTGCTAGCAGTCTGCAATAAGGGTACAGAGGGGAGGTAACAAGTTGGGGGGGGGGGGGTGTACCTGCACAGACTGACTCTATCCAATCAGTGCTGCCATTTTCAGACTGTGCAGGTACGCACCCCCAACTTGTTACCTCCCCTCTGTACCCTTACTGCAGACTGCTAGTGAGAGCCCTGAAACGGATCTCACAAGCGGACCTAGAAACGCCAGTGTGAAAGTAGCCTTACATGTATTTTGAGCTGAAAAACACTTTTTGTAATAGGTTTTATTAAAGAGGTTTTCCAAGATTTAAATACTTATGACCTATCCTCTGGACAGGTCATCAGTGTCTGATTGGTTGGGGTCCAACACTTAGGACCCCAGCCGATCTGCTGTTCAAAATGGCAGCGGCACTTGCAGTATCGCCGTGGCCTTCCCTCAGCTTTTCCTAAACCAGTGATGACAAGTTCATCGGTCACTTGGCCTAGGCACAGCTCAGCCCCATAGAAGTAAATAGGGCTTAGCTGCGATACCAAGCACAGGCGCTATACAATGTACGGTGCTCTGCTCGGTGAGCATGGAGAAAGCCGTGTTGCTCACAGGAGCTCGCCGTTTGGTATAGGTCACGGGTGTTAGACCCCACTGATCAGATACTGGTGACCTATCCTAAGGATAGGTGATTAGAATTAAAATCTCGGAAAACCCTTTTAACCGCCTCAGGACCGCCGTACACAGGATTGCGTCCTGGCGGCGGCCCTGTTATTCCTCCTGGACACGCCGGCGCGTCCTCTCGCGAGAGGCGAGGTTTCCTGTGAACACACGCACACAGGCGCGCGCGTTCACAGGATCGAAAGGTAAGCGAGTGGATCTACAGCCTGCCAGTAGCGATTGTTCGCTGGAAGGCTGTAGATGCAATTTTTTTTTAACCCCTAACAGGTATATTAGACGCTGTTTTGATAAGGCCGTTTTTCACGGCCGTGAGCCGTCTGTGGAACCGCGGCCTGGATTCCTGCTGAGAGCAGGAGCGCACGGCGTCATTGGTTGCTATGACGCCGTGCACTCCCTGCTGCCGCCACAGTACAGTAATACATGTCATTTTACATATACCCATGCTGGGTAAGATAAATATCTCGGCAAAAGACAACTTTTCCCATTTTTTTATACAAAGTTGGCATTTGACCAAGATATTTCTCCCACCCAGCATGGGTATATGTAAAATGACACCCTAGAACGCATTCCCCAACTTCTCCTGAGTACGGCGATACCACATGTGTGACACTTTTTTTGCAGCCTAGGTGGGTGTCACAACCAGACAGCTGAGAAGCTCTGACAGAAGCCTTTCAGAACCTCCTCCTTGAGTTCTCTTTGTTGTGGTATTCAGTTCTTCATCTCATTAGCCTCTCTCAGCTGTCATGTAGTCGGACTGATTGTATCCCTTTAAATTCCGCCCCATAATGCATTACTGGGCGGCTTATACTACTTCCTGGAGTGTGTGTGCATGCTGATCTTGTTTTCCAGTCTGCTACAAAGTTAAGTGCTGAACATTTATCTGTTATTTTCTGTTTGCTGGATCCCAGGTGACCCTGACTCCCTCCGTGTCTGGTGTAGGGAGCCGGCGGTCGTGTCCCCTCACTATTGTAGGGTGTTCAGGGGTTATATAGTCGAGGTACGTGGATATGCAACCATCCACCTCTGGGATCTTTGCATAGGCTGAGCAGCCAGGGAAAGTCTCAGGTCTTGTGCAGGGGTCTCCCTTTTGGTTCCTTAGCTTTGGATCCACTCAGTCATATATGCATGTTGCTTTGTCTTGTTTCCTATACACTGTCCGTGACAGTGGGCAAAGGCGCCCACATTCCAAAGAGCACCTTTCAGATTTCACAGGCCATTTTTTACACATTTTGATTTCAAACTACTTTGCACGCATTTGGGCCCCTAAAATGCCAGGGCAGTATAACTACCCCACAAGTGACCCCATTTTGGAAAGAAGACACCCCAAGGTATTTCATGATGGGCATAGTGAGTTCATGGAAGTTTTTATTTTTTGTCACAAGTTAGTGGAATATGAGACTTTGTAAGGAAAAAATTAAAATAAAAAATTCATCATTTTCCGCTAACTTGTGACAAAAAATAAAAAGTTCTATTAACTCACTATGCCCATCAGCGAATACCTTAGGGTGTCTACTTTCCGAAATGGGTTATTTGTGGGGGTTTTCTACTGTCTGGGCATTGTAGAACCTCAAGAAACATGACAGGTGCTCAGAAAGTCAGAGCTGCTTCAAAAAGCGGAAATTCACATTTTTGTACCATAGTTTGTAAACGCTAAGGGCCAGATTTATCATGACTCTGACAGCTCACTCCACTTTCACATATGGCTAAAGTCAGTTGTAGCCAAGTCAGATTTATGATCGGCCCTTAAAGACTGTAATAAATGTGGTTTGACGGTAGCAGTTTATCTGTCAGTAAGCAGCTTTACAAAAGTCGCATGTTTTTATGAAAAAGTTGCACGTTTTTATAAAAAAGTTGCACGTTCTATTAAAAAGTCTCATAAGATAAGCATGGTCCTCACTGGAGTGAAATTGCGACTTTTTTGCGACTTTTTAAATAGTCCCAATAGTAAATCTGTCTAGAGATTAATTTACATAAGAAAACACGCACACTTTGAGAAAATTGGTGAGCATAGTGCAGAACAGAATAAAGTCGCAAATTTGTGCGTAGTTTTAGCGTTTGGGACTTTTTTGGGGACTTTTTCACTCCATTATTTTGACCTCAGCTAATGATAAATCTGGCCCTATAACTTTTACCCAAATATTTTTTTTTAATCAAAGACATGTAGAACAATACATTTAGAGAAAAATGTATATATAGATGTCTTTTTTTACAACTGAAAGTGAAAAATGTCATTTTTGGGCAAAAATTTCGGTACATTTCAATTAATAACAAAAAAAGTAAAAATGTCAGCAGCAATGAAATACCACCAAATGAAAGCTCTATTAGTGAGAAGAAAAGGAGGTAAAATTCATTTGGGTGGAAAGTTGCATAACCGAGCAATAAACGGTGAAAGTAGTGTAGTGCAGAAGTGTAAAAAGTGGTCTGGTCATTGAGGGTGTTTAAGCTAGGGGAGCTGAAGAGTTGATCACGCTGATTAAATTGCTAGCTTTATTTTGTTTCTAGATTGAACCGCTGCCAAGATATCTTTACTTTTATTTATATGCAAATTAGTTATTTTGAGCACCTGGGGACTGGCCGTAGTTTTTGGAGCACTGCTACTGCTATACCCCTCGCTTCCCTGTATACTCCTCCTCCTCTTTGATTGACAGGAAAAGACCTTTTATCTAGCCTTGTATTCTCGTGTCTGCTCTGTGGCGCACAAATAGTTATTGGTGGTCCAGCATTATTGTGGTATGCTATAAGTAGTCATTGGTGTCAGTGTATACTGTTTATTGGGTATACCTTAGTAAAACTGGACCACCAATGACTATTTGTGAGCCACAGAACAGGCAAGAAAATACAGGGCTAGATGAGAGGTCTAACCTTGTTAATTAAAGAGGAGGGGGTGTAGCAGTAGTAGTACCCCAAGCACTACAATAAGCCCCTAGGTCAGGGATTCACAACCTCCAGCCGTTTTGAAACTACAATTCCCAAAATGCTCCATTCACATTTATAGGAGTTATAAGAACTGCTGAGCATGTTTGCATGCTGGGTGTTGTAGTTTCACAGCAGATGGAGTGCCAAGGGTTGCTGATCCCTGCCCTTGAAACAACAAATTAGCATATAACTAAAACTAAAGATATCTTGGCAGTGGTTCAACAAACAAAAGAAAGGTATCAATTTAATCATCATGATCAACTCTACCAGGCAATATGCCTGGTTTAATAGGGTTGATCATGCTGACAGATGCTCTTTGACAAAGTCGGATTTATCATAGAATGGCATTCTGCAGTTGGTTTGTACTGTGAAGCATTGAAGCTGCATTAATAAAAACAGACGCCAAAAAGCCTTTGCAGGGGATTTGAGCTTTGTAATGGAAACACAGATTATACAGCACACAATTTAGAATCGATTTAGGTTTATTGGACAGCTTATATTTTTATATTTTCAATAATTAAAAAATAGTGGTGTCTATTGCAAGTATTTGATGCATTAGACATGTTTATACTAACCAACCTAGTTAATGTAGTAGATCTGAGGCTGAGCCAGTTCGTGGATTTTTACAAATTGAAGTACCACTTGAAATATTGTAGAAATATTACATTTACAAGTGAGAATAAAGCATGTAGACGTAATAATTTGCCCTTGAATGTTTCTAAAGCAGTCAGGAATACATTTGTAATAATTTTACATAACAAAAAAAGAAGAAAAAAAATCTATATATGATCTTAGGTTAGTGTGTCCAATTTTTAAGAATAAGGAAATGTTTGTATCCTTGTTGGTCTAATTTTCACTTAGCACTTGATCTTAAAGTGTAACTGTCATATTTTTATTTTATTTGCTAGTTTATTAAATGTAGGCATGTTTACCTGAGTTAGCCTGTCAATGGTGTCAAAAGATCTGTATTACCTTATTATAACAGCTTTCATTAAAGGGGTTGTCCGGGTTCAGAGCTGAACCCGGACATATCCCCATTTTCACCCAGACAGCCCCCCTGACAAGTGCATCGAAGCAGTTTATGCTCCGATGCTCTCCTCTGCCCTGCTAAATCGCGCAGGGCAAAGGCATTTTCTAGCGTTCCGGTGACGAACCGGGCTCTCCATAGGGCTGCAAGTGAGCCTAGTGATGTCACCGACACCGATGGGCGGACTTTAGCGCTGCCCTAGCCTGTAAAACGGCTAGGGCAACGCTAAAGCCCGCCCATCAGAGCCGGTGACGTCACCGAGCACACTGCTGGGCAGAAGCCTCCGCCCGACAGTGTTATTGTAAATAAAAGAGCCCTTGCCCTGCGTGATCCAGCGCTGGGGAAGGGAGCGCATCGGAGCATGAAATGCTCTTGTCAGAGGGGCTGTCTGGGTGAAATTATGGGTATGTCCAGGTTCAGCTCTGAACCCAGGCAACCCTTTTAACCACCTCCGGACCGCCTAACGCACATGTGCGTTCCGGAGGTGGCAGGCTGGCGCACAGTCACGCATATATGCGTCATCTCGCGAGACGCGAGATTTCCTGTGAACGCGCGCTCACAGGAACGGAAGGTAAGCGAGTGGATCTCCAGCATGCCAGCGGCGATCGTTCGCTGGCAGGCTGGAGATCCGAATTTTTTAACCCCTAACAGGTATATTAGACACTGTTTTCATAACAGCGTCTAATATACCTCCTACCTGGTCCTCTGGTGGTCCCTTTTGTTAGGATCGACCACCAGAGGACTCAGGTAGGTCAGTACAGTCGCACCAAACACCACACTACACTACACTACACTACACCCCCCCCCCTCCCGTCACTTATTAACCCCTTATAAACCCTGATCACCCATGATCACCCCATATAAACTCCCTGATCACCCCCCTGTCATTGATCACCGCCCTGTCATTGATCACCCCCCTGTCAGGCTCCGTTCAGACGTCCGTATGATTTTTACGGATCCACGGATACATGGATCGGATCCGCAAAAAGCATACGGACGTCTGAATGGAGCCTTACAGGGGGGTGATCAATGACAGGCGGGTGATCACCCATATACACTCCCTGATCACCCCCTGTCATTGATCACCCCCCTGTCAGGCTCCATTCAGACGTCCGCATGATTTTTACGGATCCATGGATACATGTATCGGATCCGCAAAACACATGCGGACGTCTGAATGGAGCCTTACAGGGGGTGATCAATGACAGGCGGGTGATCACCCATATACACTCCCTGATCACCCCCCTGTCATTGATAACCCCCCTGTAAGGCTCCATTCAGACGTCCGCATGCGTTTCGTGGATCCGATCCATGTATCCATGGATCCGTAAAAAATCATGCGGATGTCTGAATGGAGCCTTACAGGGGGGGTGATCAATGACAGGGGGGGTGATCAGGGAGTCTATATGGGTGATCACCCCCCTGTCATTGATCACCCCCCTGTCATTGATCACCCCCCTGTCATTGATCACCCCCCCCCCCCTGGTAAGGCTGTCACCCCCCCCCCCCCACCCTGTTTTGGGGTGTCATTTTACATATACCCATGCTGGGTGAGAAAAATATCTTGGTCACCTGCCAACTTTGTATAAAAAAATGGGAAAAGTTGTCTTTTGCCAAGATATTTCTCTCACCCAGCATGGGTATATGTAAAATGACACCCCAAAACACATTCCCCAACTTCTCCTGAGTACGGCGATACCAGATGTGTGACACTTTTTTGATGCCAAGGTGGGCAAAGGGGCACATATTCCAAAGTGCACCTTTCGGATTTCACCGGTCATTTTTTTACAGATTTTGATTGCAAAGTACTTCTCACACATTTGGGCCCCTAAATTGCCAGGGCAGTATAACTACGCCACAAGTGACCCCATTTTGGAAAGAAGACACCCCAAGGTATTCCGTGAGGGGCATGGCGAGTTCCTAGAATTTTTTATTTTTTGTCGCAAGTTAGTGGAATATGAGACTTTGTAAGGAAAAAAGAGAAAAAAAAAAAAATCAGCATTTTCCGCTAACTTGTGACAAAAAATAAAAAATTCTAGGAACTCGCCATGCCCCTCACGGAATACCTTGGGGTGTCTTCTTTCCAAAATGGGGTCACTTGTGGCATAGTTATACTGCCCTGGCAATTTAGGGGCCCAAATGTGTGAGAAGTACCTTGCAATCAAAATGTGTAAAAAATGGCCTGCAAAATCTGAAAGGTGCACTTTGGAATATGTGCCCCTTTGCCCACCTTGGCAGCAAAAAAGTGTGACACATCTGGTATCGCCGTACTCAGGAGAAGTTGGGGAATGTGTTTTGGGGTGTCATTTTACATATACCCATGCTGGGTGAGAGAAATATCTTGGCAAAAGACAACTTTTCCCATTTTTTTATACAAAGTTGGCATTTGACCAAGATATTTTTCTCACCCAGCATGGGTATATGTAAAATGACACCCCAAAACACATTCCCCAACTTCTCCTGAGTACGGCGATACCAGATGTGTCACACTTTTTTGCTGCCAAGGTGGGCAAAGGGGCACATATTCCAAAGTGCACCTTTTGGATTTCAGCGGTCATTTTTTACACATTTTGATTGCAAAGTTCTTCTCACACATTTGGGCCCCTAAATTGCCAGGGCAGTATAACTACCCCACAAGTGACCCCATTTTGGAAAGAAGACACCCCAAGGTATTCCGTGAGGGGCATGGCAAGTTTTTAGAATTTTTTATTTTTTGTCGCAAGTTAGTGGAATATGAGACTTTGTAAGAAAAAAAATATATAAAATCATCATCATTTTCCGCTAACTTGTGACAAAAAATAAAAAGTTCTATGAACTCACTATGCCCATCAGCGAATACCTTAGGGTGTCTACTTTCCGAAATGGGGTCATTTGTGGGGGTTTTCTACTGTTTGGGCATTGTAGAACCTCAGGAATCATGACAGGTGCTCAGAAAGTCAGAGCTGTTTCAAAAAGCGGAAATTCACATTTTTGTACCATAGTTTGTAAATGCTATAACTTTTACCCAAACCATTTTTTTTTTTTTGCCCAAACATATTTTTTTTTTATCAAAGACATGTAGAACAATAAATTTGGCGAAAAATGTATATATGGATGTCGTTTTTTTTGCAAAATTTTACAGCTGAAAGTGAAAAATTTCATTTTTTTGCAAAAAAATCGTTACATTTTGATTAATAACAAAAAAAGTAAAAATGTCAGCAGCAATAAAATACCACCAAATGAAAGCTCTATTAGTGAGAAGAAAAGGAGGTAAAATTCATTTGGGTGGTAAGTTGCATGACCGAGCGATAAACGGTGAAAGGAGTGTAGTGCCGAAGTGTAAAAAGTGCTCTGGTCATGAAGGGGGTTTCACCTAGCGGGGCTGAAGTGGTTAAAGGGGTTTTTCGGGATCAAATTATTATTTTTTTAAACAGCTGAATCAAGGTCCCCCCATATGTTTTTAGGTATTTTCACCATTTCTACATTGCTCCAACGGTCCCCCACGCATTGTTTACATCTATGTTTATTTTTGCCTACCTTCCTGCCGCACTGCACTGTGGTTCCCAGCGCAGCGCGGCATCACGTGGTTTCAAATGACTATCATCTCTGCTGTGACTCCGCCCCCTCATTAATATTCCTTGCTCTGCCTCCTTCATTCATAATAAAGCGCCCTGCCTGGTGATGTCATCAGACCGGAGGGGCGTGGCTTAGCACAATAGGTTTAACACAAAAGGGGGGAAGGGGTCAGCACATCCCAATGCGCAGGTGCACGTTGCTTGTGGCTGCAAATATACATCTGAAAAACACATAGTGCAACAGCACTCTACAAACCAAAAGTAGAGTACAAAGGTATATTACATTGCAAATGCTATGCTAATAACTTAGAGATGCTTAGCAAATACATTTTGGCACGCCAAGGCGATCTCTATAAGACTGGCTCAAATGATTTTGTACAAAATTTATTTGCTAAGCATCTCTAAGTTATTAGCATACCATAGCATTTGCAATGTAATATACTTTTGTACTCTACTTTTGGTTTGTAGAGTGCTGTTGCATTATGTGTTTTTCAGATGTATATTTGCAGCCACAAGCAACTTGCACATGCGCATTGGGATGTGCTGATCCCTCCCCACCTTTGGTGTTCGTAGTATTATATATAGGAGTTGTGGCTGACTCCTATGGTCGTGCACTCCTTTAGCCCCTCTTCTGCCTCACAGGCTGATTTTGAATGAGCATGAGTATATAGTCTGCTCAGCATGCATGCTGGTATTTGTAGTCCCTGTATTCAATGAAGGCCATTTTGGCTCCACACAGATATAAATCAAAAGGGGCCCAGCATGCATGTGGGACCTGCACTTCCTGAATTTCATGGTCGCTGTTATGGCACCCAACAGGTGAGCTTTAGTGTTAGGACCCGTTTTATAGAGATCGCCTTGGCGTGCGGCAGACGGGCTCAAATGATTTTGTAGAAAAAAATGTATTTGCTAAGCATCTCTAAGTTATTAGCATAGCATTTGCAATGTAATATACTTTTGTACTCTACTTTTGGTTTGTAGAGTGCTGTTGCACCATGTGTTTTTCAGATTAGCACAATAGGTTGCCGCCTTGTTACCGCCCATCCAGGCACTTTGAATAATTAATGTGGCTGAGGGTGACGTCACCGGGCTTCGGAAGAGGCTTCGCTTGGCAGAAAGGGACCCGGTACATCACTGAGTCTTGGAAAAACAGCACTTCTGTCTGACAGTTGGAGATTTGAAAACTGGGCATTAGAAATGTCGGGTAAAGGTAGGACAGGCACAATTGTAACATTTAGGGCATTGTTGTACACATACTCCAATCTTCTCAATCTCGGACAACCCCTTTTAATGTCCTCTGTCCCTTTCCACTGTTCCTTTAAAAGACAGTTGCTATGACTTGTCTGTCTCTGGCTAAGAAGACAGGAAAACAGAGGGGCGGTCCTTCACACTGCATGCCTGCATTAGGCTTCAGAGTGAGGAGGTGTGTCTCTCAGTAATCCAATCTGATTGGCTGGCAGGGAGCTGCTGACTACAGCTAGTGTGTATGGGAAGTGAGGGAAAGCAGTTTTGGCCTCAGAGAACTGGCAGAGGAGTCATCTTGAGAAGGTCCTCCATTGTAAATGTTTAAACAGCCGTAACTAAGGGAAAAACTCAAGGAAAACAGTGGTATGTGAAGGAACTAAAGATTGCTTTATGCATAATGCTTTTGCAGCAGTAACATATGCTAAAATTGATTATTGGATGAAAACATGACAGTTACCCTTTAAAGAACTTACTCTTGAAGAACTTGTCAGCTCTTCTAACATGTCTGTTTTAGTAAATATTTGTCTTTGTCACAATTCTGAAACATCTTTTCTTAGAATTCTGCATTGTGCTATTCCTCCTGGAAATTAATACATTGGAAACTGAATGTTACCATTCCACAAAAAAGTTTCCCTACATACACTAGCACTGTGCCTTGAATATTTACATATTTGAATAGAGCCTCTGTTCAGGACCCGCGTATGCTAACCAGTGCAGGAAGAGGCAGTCAAGAGCGTCTCCTTCAGGGGCAGCCATCAGTTCAGGGTGAACTGAGCACTTGCTAATAGATTACCCCACCAGATTCCAGCCAATGGCCTGGGGTCCCTGCAGCAGGATATGTGTAATCAGCTTAGGGTACTTTCACACTAGCGATTTTCTTTTCCGGCATAGAGTTCCATCCTAGGGGCTCTATACCAGAAAAGAACTGATCAGTTTTATCCTAATGCATTCTAAATGGAGAGCATTCCGTTCAGGATGTCTTCATTTTAGTCTTTTTGACTTTTCAGGACGGAGATAATACCGCAGAATGCTGTGGCTTTATCTCCGGACAAAAAAAACGGAACACTTGCTTGAATGCCGGATTTTTTCAATAGGAATGTATTGGTGTCGAATACGGCATTTAAATTGCCGCATTGACGGATCCGGTATTCCGGATTGCGCAGACCTTTAAAAATTAGAAAAAAATAAATACCGGATCCGTTTTGCCTGATGACACCGGAAAAACGGATCAGGTATTGCAATGCATTTTTCAGATTGATCAGGATCCTGAAAAATGCTTGATCAGTCAGAAAAAATGACATGCGTTTGCATACAGTTTGCCTGATCAGGCAGGCAGTTCATGCAACGGAACTGCCTGCCGGAATCAAACAACGCAAGTGTGAAAGTACCCTAATTATCCTCCTGATAAAAAAATGCATTGTTCAAATGGGTTGTCTTTAAGAGCAAACAATGGTAGAACACAGGAAAATAACCATTATTCTCCCATTAAATCCCCTGCTTCTCCAGTGGTCCCCCACTGATCCTACAGCGTTGACATCACATACATCAATTTACATGAGCACTGCAGCCAGTCACGGGCCTCCAGAGTAATGGTTATTTATTTATTTATTTTATGCACTTATATAGCGCTACTATATTCCGCAGCGCTTTACAGACATTAGCATCCAACTGTCCCCAATGGGGCTCACAATATAAGGCCCCTATCAGTATGCCTTTGGAGTGTTATTCTTTTATGTTATACCATATCCGTTCTTATGGTACTGCCACATGGTTTTGGAAGCAATAATCCGGAGTGGATCATAAAATTAGAGAAAATAAAGGATGGATACTTTTTTTTATTCACTAACTCCTGGTTTTGGCGTCCAAAAGCCTGACTGTCTGGCTGTTCACTTAGGCAAGTTTTTTACATTCCTGGACAGCCCTTTTTAAAAATGAGGCCTCTGTGGCACTGACTGCGTTGCCTGCCCTTGAAAGTCTAGTGGGCATTTATCTTGTCTATGACCATGGAATATGTTATGGAGTCTGTTAAATAATTGGTGTCCTTCACTGCAGAATGCTTTATTTGCAGATAAAGAAACATTTTTGTCAGATCTGCTGGGTCGCCTTAAAAAGCCATTATTTTCTCTTTCAGAGGTTATTAAAAGTATTTACTAGAGGTATAACAAGGGATATTGAAATTACCTTAAAGGGAACCTGTCACCAGGTTCCCTTTAAGGTACATGGGACATGGGCTGCTAGATGGCCGCTAGCACATCTGCAATACCCAGTCCCCATAGCTCTCTGTGCTTTTATTGTGTTAAAAAAACGTTTTGATCCATATTTCCAATTTTCTGAGCGCAGCACCGCCCCGCGTCCTCCGAATCTCCTCCTTGCTGGCTGACATCACAGAGCTGGAGCGCGGAAATCTTGCGAAGCGCGAGCTAGCGCATGCGCAGTGTCGGCATCATGTTCATTCCCTGTGTTGGCATCAGCACAGGGAACGAACTACGCATGCGCTAGCTCGCGCATCGCAAGATTTCGGCGCTCCAGCTCTGTGACGTCAGCCAGCAAGGAGGAGATTCGGAGGATGCGGGGCGGTGCTGGGCTCCTTTCCGCTGGACTTCTTTCCGCTGAACTCCTCTCCGGATACAGGACACATATGAGGTCATTTGCATATCGATCAAAACGTTTTTTTTAACACAATAAAAGCACAGAGAGCTATGGGGACTGGGTATTGCGGATGTGCTAGTGGCCATCTAGCAGCCCATGTCCCCAGCTCTATGCACAAAATCCTAGTGACAGGTTCCCTTTAAAGTGCTGATTATAATGGAACTCGGTTAAATTGTAGATTTGCTTCTTACCACACATTATCACAGTTTACTTTGTCATATTCGCTGTTGGCTCTAAAGATGTTTATAAAAAAAAAAAAAATTGTAGATTTGCTTTTAATCTTGCTGAAAGTGATGTTCTATAAAACTTTTTATATGATTTTCGTAACTGTTTAATTTCAGTTGAAAAAAAAAGCTAAAAAGAACAATCTAACCATAATTTGACGTAAATTGCCTGAAGATATTTCAGAATATCAGTACTTGGGCAGAGGCTATATGTTGTGCATTACTTTCATACTGTATAAACCATGTAGTTTATATGGTGGAAAATGAAGCAATAAAGCCTCATTCACACGTCCGTGTCCGTGCTCAAATCAGTTAGAAGGTGGTCAGTGATGCATCCGTGAAGCTGTCCGTGAAGGATCAGTGTGTGGTCCGTGTGCCCGTTTTTTGCTGTCCATGTGTCATCCGTGTTTCACTGACACTGAAAAGCTGAAAAATAATTTTCAAAGCATCTCTTCCTAATGATCCGTGAAACACGGACGCAACACGGATGGCATCCGTGTTGCATCCGTGGTTTTCACGAACCCATAGACTACAATGGATGTGATGGATCTGCGAACACGGACAAAGTAGGGCATGGATCCGTGCTAAAAACCCGGACCGTGCTAAAACACTGATGTCTGAATACACACATTAAAATGAATGGGGACATGTGCTGTCCGTGGAGAACATATACAGCACACGCCCGTGAATCACTGACGTGTGCATGAGGCTTTACTCTGGTGGATATTTCCCTGCTCCTTATATCCACTGTTTAGAGCCTCCGTCATATCATTCTGTGGTACGCTGTTCAGTAAATACTCATATGAGATCCATCACAAATGGTTCGTAATATTTCACTTATTGAGTCATATTGGGGACAGTAGTCTAGAGCTGCATCTACAAGCTTTCCGACAGATACTCTCATCACATCTGAGCTCCTAAAATGTAGACATTAGGTGTTTTTATTCGTCTTTTCATCAGATATCCTCAGTGTCTCATGTAAAGAATGCAAATCACCCAAAGCGTGCACCAACGTTGAGCGAGCAGAAAATAAGGGAAGAGTTTGTTGAGACGGCAGTATAATTGTCAGTGCAGTAAGTTATCAACATGTGAACGGCCAAAGTTGGAACGTTTAAAGGAGTTCTCCAGGGCTTTACCTATGTTCTCCATTTCAGCTAGCCTGTAGAAGGAAGAAAGTTGAAGCAGTACTTACCCTTCCACGATCTTGAGAGAAGCCCTTTAAGTCCTGCCCTGGGAATGGTCCAACTATTTGGGGACCCCCAAAAATTCCAACTTTTAGACAGGGCCCCTTTAGTGGTCTGGTTTGCAGGATGTCCTGAAAAGCATGCACTTGTCAAGATTAGTAATTAAGTATATATAAGTTCCTCCCTCAACTTTTTAGGTAAACTAATTCCGAATATAAACTGTTTTGTGCCTAGTACAGGGCAACCTCTGAACCAGTATACCAATTTTTCTGGGAGATTGTTGAAAAATAATCCCATACCTGCGCTGTCACATTTCTGGTCTCCAGGTAGGGGGTATTCAGGAGAACTTCCAAGGGACCACATGGCAGCAGCTAGTGAAACACAAGTCTAAGAGAAACCATCAAGCTTTCACAAACTTCTCATGGGAGTATCTATTCACTACAGGGCATACTGTATATGTTCACTTATTGAGCGTTTGTGGTTGCTCTAAACTAACTTGTCTACTTTTTTTTCAGGTGATGTGGTGGATGTTTATCAGAGGGAGTTCCTGGCCCTCAGGGATCGACTGCACGCTGCTGAACAAGAGAACCTGAAACGTTCCAAGGAGCTGAACCTGGTTCTAGATGAGATCAAAAGGGCCATATCCGAAAAACAAGCCTTACGAGACATCAACCGGACATGGAGCAGCTTATCAGGTGAGATTTCTGCAATTCATATTTTGTCTGATCCTTGTCTTCTGCTCAGACAACCTGTGAATGTTGAGTTTGACAATAAAGGGATATGGTCTCAATTTTCTACACTGTTATCTTAAACTCTGTTTTATGTTCCTTTTAACAATGCTGCCAGTTGTGTAGTTATATTTCCATGTGATATTGTGCAACGTTTTATGGAAAATATGGATATCTGGAAAGTACTTTACTATTACATTTAGGTGGTTTCTTTAAAACTGGGAAGTATATATTACGGCAAGATCGTATTTGTTAGACCGGTGCATTACCCAATTTGTTTATGGGAATAGAACAAGAAAAAATAATGTTTCCTAATTAAGAATTTACAGCCCGTGTAATAGTTGACAGCTTTATTCACAGTTCTGGTTACCAAGTCAGCAAGTTGGTTGTCAGACACGCCCCTAACCACTTTGCTGAGTATCTATAATGCAGTGGGAGAGTCGGTTTTTCCTACATACGTAACTGTCCAGTTTCTGGGGTAAGTGCCATACTTGAGTAAAGCAGAGCAAGCTTTGTGCAGACAATAGGCCAGATTTATCATTACAGCTTACTCCACTTTCACATATGGCTAAAGTCAGTTTTAACCAAGTCAGATTTATGATCGGCCCTTTAAGACTGTAATAAATGTGGTTTGACGGTAGCAGTTTATCCGTCAGTAAGCAGCTTTACAAAAGTCGCACGTTTTTATGAAAAAGTCGCATGTTCTATTAAAGTCTCATAAGATAAGCATGGTCCTCACTGGAGTGAAATTGCGACTTTTTTGCGACTTTTTAAATAGTCCCGTATAAGCAAAACTTCGTGGCACTCTGCCGTCCGTTTGCCGCTGGAAGTCGGGTTCCCATCCCGTTTCAATAGTAATGTAAAAACTCCAGCAAATAGCATTGCAAAAAGGAATCTTTTAATAGACATATGCGGCTGTGTAAAATTCATGACGTTTCGGCCATACATTAGCCTTCATCAGACTACAGCAAAACAAAAGGAAAAAAAAGAAAATAATATAAACACATCTTATATATACATATTTATAAAGTGTGCCATAGCAAGTGACATAGAATGTGGCACATAAGTATAAAGCAGTGATTCAAGTAAAAAGCAATAATTAAGGTCCAGAGAATTCTGTAATTTTGTCCAACAATCGATCAGTGGTCAGACATATCCTTGGTGCAGGTAATGTATTCCGATCCCATCTCCAATGAGAACATGTTAAGGAATATAATGTTCATGTGAACAGCAGTCCATAGAATGCTTACAAGTCCGTGGGCATCAGCAGCGTTACAGAAATGGAGCACAGATGTTGTCATGATAAAAGATGATTTCAACAGTACTAGGATAGGATATCCCTATGCTGCAATTAAATACCAGTATATAGATCTAACCTGGATAAAGTGAATTGGCAGTGGATCCATTAATAGATGGAAGGGAACGGAGAAGGGGGAAGGGAGAGAGTGAGAGCACAAGGCAAGAGATGAGGTAAGGAGGATACACACTATATAAAGCATGGCTATAGGTCATATATGCTCAGTATACAGGAAGGGTTAATTTGTCATAAGTAGACTAGTATTGTCCTACCTTCTGCCGCTTAAGGATGGATGTCCAGGATGTGGGCGTAGTGTGAAATGTGCAGTAGCACTGTCTGGGATGCGCCTCTGAGATTCAGGACGCGCGCCCTTATTTGAAGGAGTGTGTCCGGTAATGAGGGTCATGGCGCATTCTGTTTATAGATAGGATCCGGTATGTCTGATATGGATGCACCTCAAGCCTCGCTTGAGGTGTTAGTGTTGCGCATGCGCAGATGGTATAGGTGCGTATCAAGCCTCGCTGTGAGTACCATTATGAGTGTAAGGGATATTTGAAAAGTACAGTATCGCAATGCCTGATGTAGGGTAAAATAGGATAGAATGAAAACGGACTAATCTATGAGGGAGAATAAGACATAAAAGATAAAAGGACATAAGGGACATCAATACGGATAGATGATAATGATATATGACGTATGGACATATAGACAAAAGACATTAAACAGTCATAGGAGACATCAGAAAGATAACCTATAATAACATGAAAACATGGATACTATACCATAACGTGAAAAGGATACTATGGATGACCCAACGTAGTGAAGGGTGGTACGACTAATTCATCTAGAAAGGAACAACAGAATACATGAGAAAGTGGTGGAGACTATGTTACCACATACTACTATTGATATAGATAGGCATATATTAAAATAGTCCCAATAGTAAATCTGTCTAGAGATTCATTTACATAAGAAAACACGCCCACTTTCAGAAAACTGGCGAGCATAGTGCAGAGCAGAAAAAAGTCGCAGACTTTTTTGGGGACTTTTTCACTCCATTATTCTGACCTGAGCTAATGATAAGTCTGGCCCATTGAGCGAAGGAGAAATACTTGGAGATTTTAGCTCTGACGGCTGCAGAATTGTATTTGCAGGCTGTATTTCAGGATCAGTATAGTATAGCTGATATCTTGGTTAAGTTGATTCACTTTTTCATGTAGATTCAATGTTAACCATGCAATTCTTTTCAAAAGTGTCTTTAAAAAAATGACTGGTAGGCGGGTTTACATATATAGATGTAGTGCGGCCATAAATATTGTGTGAAACTTTCTTCCTGGTGAGATGTGAGAGCTATGCTCCCGCCTCTCCGCTTTCTCCCGGACACATTGTGCAGCTGCATCCCCCTGCTATTATTTACTGTGTTACTCTAGACAGATTTCTGCTGGAATGTGGAGAAAAGTTACTGCTATTTAGTAAGTATGGCAATAAGTACACTTGAATATGCCATTTGTAATTTGTGCTGCTTTTGGTTGTCAGGGAAAGAACGTTCCTTTTATTCTCTCAGATGTTTGTCAGCAGTTTCCTCCTCTCTCCTCATGGGAAAACCATATGCAGTCGTCCGAGCATATATATGGAGTCGAGAGTTGTTTGGCAGACAGCTATTGAAGGTGTATTAGTACCTTAAGAGGATTCGCGTATTTCAGTGACGAGAGGTGGGCGACAGCTTGCCTTTCAAAGAAATTAGGATTAGGGTCCATCCTCACATCCGTCATTCTGGCTCCACATCCGTTCTGCAAAATTCATTTCAATGGGGCTGCAAAACATGCGTACAGCACACAGTGTGCAAAAAAGATAGAGCATGTCCTATTCTTGTCCGTAATCGCGGACAAGTATAGGCATTTTTATCATAGGGCCAGCAATGTGCGGTCCACAAAATGCAGAATGCACGCGGCCAGTAGTCGTGTTTTGCGGATCACAAAACACTTATGGACGTGTGAATGGACCCTTAGGCATGTTAAGATTCAGTGTGCTCAATCGCTCTAAAATCTGCCATCACGAGGCAATTGACAGGCTCCCATATGCATGAGATAAGCAGAATCAGCCGACGAAATTGGTGGGTTTGGCTTATGTTTATTTCATGTGCATGACCAGCTCTACAGGTCGGTGCTTGTCCTTACACAGAATGCCCTATAATGCCTCTATGAACACTCATTGACAAAAAAATAACAGAGCCAGATAGAAATGTCGGGCTGCCGCAAGGCTCTGCATGAAGTTATGTCTTAGGCAGATATTGTAAATGATTATAGATGTGGTCTGATTAGACACTGAGTCTTGCTAAAAGAGGACATAAAAGTACTTCCTCTGCTGCCCTATAAAAAGGCTCTCAGAGGCTACTTTTTGGTAGTGAACCTCTTGTTGAGACATTGTTTACTGCTGGATATGCCTCTACGACTCACTCAAAGACATTTTGCCCAGTTGACAGACTTCGAGAGTGGGAACATCATTGATACTGAGAGAAGCAGGATGGTCATTTAAAAAAATTGGGCTATTTTGACCATGCTGTTAGGAGGTGTAGGGAGCAGTGGTTATGTGAGGCCACGCATGAGGAACAGGTGACAAGCGGCCTGGATGACCACCAGTAGAGAGGATTGTTTAATCTACCAACAAGCACAAGCAGCTCCCAGTTGTGTTGTCTATCATCCACACACCCCCAGCTCTCTTCCCGGACCATTTCCAGGCCCTTAGCAAAAGTAAATTCAGTGTCATGGCACCCATTACATGTCCTGCCTTTGACATCCAGCCGCCATTGCTGTCATTTGCAGTGCTGTCGTGAACAAGAAACCTGGACTACTACAAACTGGAACTATATTGTCTTAAGTGACGAATCCAGGTTCTGTTTGGGATCCTAAGACAGTCAGGTTCAAGTATAGAGGCCTAGTGGTGAGCACTTCATTCCTGCCTTTGCTGTGGAGAGACACACTGCCCCAACTGCTGGTGTGATGATCTGGGAGCATTTATCAAACCAGCTTGGACACCAGCTTCAGCAACCTACAATGTGCAGGATCTACCGGACCAGCTGTAACATCTGTGGAAAAATGTGCTTCAGGATATCATATGGAACCTGTATGTCTCCATTTCCAACTGTATCTCATCTTGTATCAAGAGGTGCCTCAACAGGGTATTAGAACCTTCTTTCAAGTGTCCAGTTTTCTCCAATAAATTATCATTTTACTCTAATATTGTAATCACTTAGATGTATCATTACATTCACATATATAAAGGTTTATTTGATTCCAACAACTCCTTCTTGGTCCTTCCTTTGTCAATGACTGTGTGTGTATATATATACAGTCGTGGCCAAAAGTTTTGAGAATTACATAAATATTGGAAATTGGAAAAGTTGCTGCTTAAGTTTTTATAATAGCAATTTGCATATACTCCAGAATGTTATGAAGAGTGATCAGATGAATTGCATAGTCCTTTGCCATGAAAATTAACTTCATCCCAAAAAAAACTTTCGACTGCATTTGATTGCTGTCATTAAAGGACCTGCTGAGATCATTTCAGTAATCGTCTTGTTAACTCAGGTGAATGTTGACGAGCACAAGGCTGGAGATCATTATGTCAGGCTGATTGGGTTAAAATGGCAGACTTGACCTGTTAAAAGGAGGGTGATGCTTGAAATCATTGTTCTTCCATTGTTAACCTTGGTGACCTGCAAAGAAACACGTGCAGCCATCATTGTGTTGCATAAAAATGGCTTCACAGGCAAGGATATTGTGGCTACTAAGATTGCACCTCAATCAACAATTTATAGGATCATCAAGAACTTCAAGGAAAGAGGTTCAATTCTTGTTAAGAAGGCTTGTCCAAGAAAGTCCAGCAAGCGCCAGGATTGTCTCCTAAAGTGAATTCAGCTGCAGGATCGGAGTGCCACCAGTGCAGAGCTTGCTCAGGAATGGCAGCAGGCAGGTGTGAGCGCATCTGCACGCACAGTGAGGCGAAGACTTTTGGAAGATGGCCTGGTGTCAAGAAGGGCAGCAAAGAAGCCACTTCTCTCCAAAAAAAACCCATCAGGGACAGATTGATCTTCTGCAGAAAATATGGTGAATGGACTGCTGAGGACTGGGGCAAAGTCATATTCTCCGATGAAGCCTCTTTCCGATTGTTTGGGGCATCAGGAAAAAGACTTGTCCGGAGAAGAAAAGGTGAGCACTACCATCAGTCCTGTGTCATGCCAACAGTAACGCATCCTGAGACCATTCATGTGTGGGGTTGATTCTCATCCAAGGGAGTGGGCTTACTCACAATTTTGCCCAAAAACACAGCCATGAATAAAGAATGGTACCAAAACACCCTCCAACAGCAACTTCTTCCAACAATCCAACAACAGTTTGGTGAAGAATAATGCATTTTCCAGCAAGATGGAGCACCGTGCCATACGGCAAAAGTGATAACTAAGTGGCTCGGGGACCAAAACGTTGACATTTTGGGTCCATGGCCTGGAAACTTCCCAGATCTTAATCCCATTGAGAACTTGTGGTCAATCCTCAATAGGCGGGTGGACAAACAAAAACCCACTAATTCTGACAAACTCCAAGAAGTGATTATGAAAGAATGGGTTGCTATCAGTCAGGAATTGGCCCAGAAGTTGATTGAGAGCATGTCCAGTCGAATTGCAGAGGTCCTGAAAAAGAAGGGCCAACACTGCAAATACTGACTCTTTGCATAAATGTCATGTAATTGTCGATAAAAGCCTTTGAAACGTATGAAGTGCGTGTAATTATATTTCACTACATCACAGAAACAACTGAAACAAAGATCTAAAAGCAGTTTAGCAGCAAACTTTGTGAAAACTAATATTTGTGTCATTCTCAAAACTTTTGGCCACGACTGTACATAATTGCTTATAGGGCATTTTGTGTGAGGGAGAGACATATGATGGGGTTGCCTCTTATTTGGGTACTACCTCTTGTTCACGCTTTCAGGGAATGATTGTTTAAAGGGGTTGTGTCACTTCAGCAAATGGCATTTATCATGTAGAAAAAGTTAATACAAGGCACTTACTAATGTATTGTGATTGTCCATATTGCTTATTTTGCTGGCTGGATTCATTTTTCCATTACATTATACACTGCTCGTATCCAGGGGCTATGGCCACCGCTGCAGTAGAGATATACAGTGGACAAGAGCTGCTGCGCATCCTTGCCTATGTGCACTCCCACATAGCATTATAAATCAGTATAATGCCGTGCACTCCTGGAAGACGAGCAGTGTCCAGAACAAAGGATCACGCTAACACACGGAGCGTGATTCCCGCAATGGACTCACTTGCGTGAAACAGCACTAAGAAGCAATCATTAGATTGCTTCTACAATACATTGCATTGAATTGCTAGTGCAATTCTTTGCAGATATGCTATGTTCTAAGGGAGCTCTGCCACCTGTTGGGCTCCATAGGAACTACAACTCTGAAAGCTTTCTTCAGAGAGACCAAGACTTTCAGAGACAACCAATCGTTCTCCTTATCGCTGCAAGGGGGAGCCATTCAAGACCCAGGAACACAGCTCTCCTGGGCCATGACATCTGAGGGGGTCCAAAGAGATCAGTGTTATCGCTGATTGAAGACATTAGCCCCGGGTGCAGGTACCCAAAGGAAATGGCACTCACACTGCTTCGGAACGGGCACCATCTTTGAAGAGATGACTTCTGCCATTCATGTATGGTGGCGGTTGTCAAGGTGTTTGCCATGAGAGAGCAATAGGGACAAGTAACATCCCATTTACCCACTTTGAAGAGTGCCACCTTGTACACACTGTTGGGGTGATTTATCATAAGTAGTGAAAAGAAAAACTGCCGTACTTGCCCATAGCAGCCAATCAGTTTCCACCTTTCATTGTTTAGAGCGCCTTTGGAAAATAATTGGTTGCTAGTTTTCGTTTGATTCACTTTTGATAAAGAAAAAAGCTAGGCGGGCACACAAAATAGTCATCTGGAATGCAAGACTAGAAGCCCCAAACACATACAGTACAAGATGCAATGGAAAGTTTAATCTACCCATTGCGACAGGAATTGGTGACAACATTCTCTTTTATCCTCTGCACGGCAGATGGGGCGTTCCCCTCACCGTTTATGGTTTAACTTCACTTGAATTGAATTAATGAATTGAGTTTTGGGTCCAATATGTGCATTTTTAGATAAAATACATTATAATCTTTTTAACTGGTGAAAAATTCAATTCTGTATTGTTCTCCCTAGTCATTTTCTGCAGGATTCAGTCTGTGGCAGATCACAATGCTATGTACACACAATGCTGCTATTTACATTGAATGTGTTAAGACACTAATCTCCTAACAATGTAAATCCCTATTATGAAATGTATGACAACAGGCATTACTATATGTAAGAATACATCAGTCTTAAAAAGATTATGAAATCGCAAGCATTACAGTATTTCCTTAACAGATGGAGTGCTCGAAGTTAATCCACTAGCCAATAGCTCAGCGCTGATTAAAGGCGTTTTCCTGGCTTTAGAATAGGTCATCAATATCAGATTGGCGGCGCCCTGCACCCCTGCTGATCAGCTCTATGAAGAGAATGCACTTAGGCTCCTTTCACACTAGCGTTCGTCGGTCCGCTCGTGAGCTCCGTTTGAAGGAGCTCACGAGCGGACCCGAACGCCTCCGTCCAGCCCTGATGCAGTCTGAATGGAGCGGATCCGCTCAGACTGCATCAGTTCAGCTGTCCGCCTGGCCGTGCGGAGGCGAGCGGATCCGTTCAGACTTACAATGTAAGTCAATGGGAACGGATCCGCTTGAAGATGACACCATATGGCTCAATCTTCAAGCGGATCCGTCCCCCATTGACTTTACATTGAAAGTCTGAACGGATCCGCTCAGGCATCTTGCGCACTTAGAAATTTTTCTAAGTTATTAATGCAGACGGATCCGTACTGAACGGAGCCTCCGTCTGCATTAATATGATCGGATCCGTTCAGAACGAATCCGATCAAGCGCAAGTGTGAAAGTAGCCTTACTGTGCGTACCTGCCGTCTCCTGTGTCTCTTCCTGCTTGCCATAGACATGGCAGCAGCAAGCAGGAAGAGAGAGGGGAGTCAGCAGGCACGTACGGTGCGTGCATTCCCTTCATAGAGCTGATCGGCAGGGGTGCTAGGTGTCGGACACCCGCTGATCTTATATTGATTACATATCCTGAGGATAGGTTATCAATATTAAAAGCCTAGAAAACCGCTTTAAGTTAATGGTAAAGTGGTATCACTGGATATGACAGCCAGTTCATGTCTGCTCAGTTATAATATAGTAAACTAAAGTATTGCTCGGCATCGTTCACACACACACAGTAATGCACAGCCACACCATGTAAATCCTTTTGTGAATCTAAATGGGGTTGTTTTTCCTGCATGTACATGGATTTTTACATTCTGATGTACAGCTTGAAAACTGTTGCAGACATTTCTGCGAACATGATCTTAAAAGGACATCTGTCAGCAGCCAGCATCACCCCATCTGTGCCCCCAGGACCCCCACCCGATCTGGGCCCCAGCACCCCCATCTATCCAGCAGGTACTTAGGGAAAGCATAGGGAAAGTTTGGGTTAGGCAGGGAAAATAAAGGGATAGTTAGTTTGGTAAACTTTGATTGCATCACCCTAAGTTAGGGTGTCTGGGGTCCACAGCTGTGTGACCCTAGACCCCCCCAGGGGTGCTGCCGCCTGCCCCCCACCCCCAACTTTTTTGGGGTGCAGGATTGTTTTATAAAAATTTTTGTGTACGCTGACTGTGGCTGGTACTTTTAGCGTCCGGCCACTGTTAGCGCATCGCACACCCCACTGCTGATCAACTTCGGACGGTTGATCAGCGGTTTTGAATTTTCTTTTTCAAATTTTTTTTCCTTTTTTTTTTTTAGTTATTTATTTATTTTTGTTAGTTTTAGGGTGAGTTCGTGAACACCCGTGCCCCCACACACACGCACACCAAATAAAGATTTACACGCACATACACACGCAGACACACACTCCCCTATGGCCCGCGTTCTCGGCCGAGGAGTCATACGCCCAGCTTGCCTCTGACTCCAAGAGTCCCAGTGAGGATGAGGGTGACCCCACATTCCTGTTGTCATCCGCGTCCTCCTCATCATCTAGCGATGATGATGAGCCCCCAAGGTGGCGAAGACGCCGCCAGGCAGAGCAAGGGGACCGCCATGTTAGGGACCCTGTGGCCCAGCCTAGTACGAGCAGCTCTGGGGCCGAGGAGGCATACGCCCAGCTTGCCTCCGAGTCCGAGAGTCCCAGTGAGGATGAGGATGACCCCACATTCCTGTTGTCATCCGCATCCTCCTCATCATCTAGCGATGATGATGAGCCCCCAAGGCGGCGGAGACGCCGCCAGGCGGAGCAAGGGGACCGCCATGTTAGGGACCCTGTGGCCCACACTAGTACGAGCAGCTCTGGGGCTCGTACTGGTTTCCCGGCCCACCAGTTAAATCCACCGGAGCACCAGAGCGATACGAGCCCGTGATTCCTGATTTCGTAGGCCAATCAGGAATCCAGATTTCCACAGTGGGCTACACTGAATATGACTTTTTTTGTCATTTTTTCAGTGACCCACTGGTAAATCTGATGGTAGAGCAGACAAACCTGTACGCCCAACAGTTCGTCGCTCAACACCTGGGCTCCTTTTTGGCCAGGCCCAGTGGCTGGATGCCGGTAAGTGCAGCCAAAATGAGGACATTTTGGGGCCTTGTGCTGCATATGGGCCTGGTCAAGAAACCCAGTGTCAGGCTGTACTGGAGCGGGGACGTCCTATACCAGACCCCACTTTACAGTATGGCCATGACAAGCTCCCGGTTTGAGGCCATCCGGAAATGTCTGCATTAATCAGATATTGCAGCACCCCCCCCCGAGGTGATCCTGCCCATGACCGTCTGTATAAGATACGGCCGGTCGTCGATCACTTTGGGGCCAAATTCATGGAGGCCTATGTACCTGGAAGGGAGGTCGCGGTTGATTGCGTTCTCTCATTGTGTTCAAGGGGAGACTCATTTTCCGCCAGTATGTGCCCTCCAAGCGGGCGAGGTATGACCTGAAGCTATACAAAATTTGTGAGTACCTCAGGGTACACTTACAAATTTCGTGTATACGAGGGGCGAGATTCCCGGATTCAACCCCCAGAATGTCCCCCCACTCTGGGTGTTACCGGGAAACTTGTGTGGGACCTTATGTACCCACTGCTGGATAAGGGTTACCACCTGTACGTGGATAACTTTTATACCAGTATCCCCTTGTTCCAGTCCCTTGCTGCTAGATCCACGTCCGCTTCTGGGACCGTGCGGAAAAATCAACGCGGCCTCCCTGCCCACCCCCTCCAGGTACCTATCCCCAGGGGTGAGACCCATACCCTTACCACTGGAAACCTGTTGCTGGTCAGGTATAAGGACAAGAGGGATGTCCTTATGCTGTCCACAATTCATGATAACGGCATCAACCCTGTCCCTGTGCGAGGTACTGCGGCAACGGTCCTCAAGCCCGATTGTATCGTCGACTACAATCGGTATATGGGAGGAGTTGATCTCTCTGATCAAGTCCTCAAGCCATCTAAAGCCATGCGCAAAACTCAGGCATGGTACAAAAAAGTTGTGGTCTACTTAGTACAGGTTGCCATGTACCATGTACAACTCTTTTGTGCTGTCCCGGAGCGCTGGCAACACAGGGACATTCCTCCAGTTCTATCAGGCAGTCCTCAAGGCCCTGATCTTTTCGGACCGGTAAAGAGCAGACCGGAGTACCTCGGGAACTGTAGGCGCCCGGATCGTCCCTGGCCAACACTTTTCAGGTGTGGTTCCCCCATACTGGAAAGAAGGGACGAACCCCAAAAAAGTGCAGTGTGTGTCGCAGGAGGGGGATACGGAAGGACACCTCTACTCAGTGCGACACGTGCCCCGATCATCCGGGCCTCTGCATTGACGGTTGCTTCAGGGAGTATCACACTTCCATGGAGTACAAAATTTATATCCCAATTTAGCACTGACATCGGATAAAAAAACTGATTCTCAGACTTGAGACACCCAAAAAAACTAAAATAATTTATTAAAAGTAGACATATTAGGTATCGCCGGGTCGGTAATAATCTCCTTTATAAAAATACCCCATGACCTAACCCCACAGATTAACACGGTCCAGGAAAAAAAAAAGTGCAAAAAAAGATTTTACATAATATAAAGTTTAATAGCAAGCGATCAAAAAGTCATATAGCCCTCAAAATAGTGCCAAACCGTCCTCTCATCCCGCAAAAAATGAGCCCCCACATAAGATAATCGGATAAAAAAAATAAAAAAAATAACTCTTAGACTTTAGAGATAACAAAAATAAATTGGGGGATCAAAAAGGATAATATAGTCTAAAACCTAAATACTTATTAGGTATCGCTGCGTCCGTAAGAATCTCCTCTATAAAAATATCCCATGACCTAACCCCCACTTTTCCATTTCAATCCATTTTTTCCGGTAACAAAACGAGGGTTAACAACCAAACAAAAGTTAATATTTATTACCCTGATACTGCAGTTTACAGAAATGCCACATTTGTGGTTGTAAACTGCTGTATCAGTAAAAGGGAGGCCGCAAAAGGAAAGGGCCGACATGGTTTCTGGAAGGCCGATTTTGATGGCCTTTTTTTATTGACACCATGTCCCTTTTGAAGCCCCCCTGATGCCCCCCTAGAGTAAAAACTCCCTAAAAGTGACCCCATCTAAGAAACTACACCCCTCAAGGTATTCAAAACTGATTATACAAACTTTATTAACCCTTTAGGTGTTCCTCAACAGTTAATGGCAAATGGAGAGGAAATTTCAGAATTTCAATTTTTGGTAACCTTGCCTCACAAAAATGTAATATAGAGCAACCAAAAATCATATGTACCCTAAAAATAGTCTCCCAAAAATGCCACCTTATCCCGTTGTTTCCAAAATAGGGTCACTTTTAGGGAGTTTCTACTCCAGGGGTGCATCAGGGGGGTTGAAACAGGACATGGTGTAAATAAACCGGTCCATAAAAATCAGCCCTCCAAAAACCAAACGGCGCACCTTTCCCTCTACGCCCCACTGTGTCGCCGTACAGTAGTTTACGGCCACATATTGGGTGTTTCTGTAAACGGCAGAGTCAGGGCAATAATGATACAGTCTTGTTTGGCTGTTAACCCTTGCTTTGTTAGTGGAAAAAATGGGTTAAAATGGAAAATTAGGCAAAAAAATGAAATTCTCAAATTTCATCCCCATTTGCCAATAACTCTCTTGTGCAACACCTAAAGGGTTAACAACGTATGTAAAATCAGTTTTGAATACCTTGAGGGGTGTAGTTTCTTAGATGGGGTCACTTTTTTGGAGTTTCTACTCTAGGGGTGCATCAGGGGGGCTTCAAATGGGACATGGTGTAAATAAACCAGCCCAGCAAAATCTGCCTTCCAAAAACCAAACGGCGCACCTTTCACTCTACACCACGCTGTGTGGCCGTACAGTAGTTTACGGCCACATATGGGGTGTTTCTGTAAACATCAGAGTCAGGGCAATAAAGATACAGTCTTGTTTGGCTGTTAACCCTTGCTTTGTTAGTGGAAAAAATTGGTTAAAATGGAAAATTAGACAAAAAAAATAAATTCTCAAATTTCATCCCCATTTGCCAATAAGTCTTGTGCAACACCTAAAGGGTTAACAACATATGTAAAATCAGTTTTGAATACCTTGAGGGGTGTAGTTTCTTAGATGGGGTCATTTTCTGGGTGGTTTCTATTGGGTTTTTGTAAATTTCTGAACAATTTCAAGATTTGCTTCTAAACTTCTAAGCCTTGTAACATCCCCAAAAAATAAAATATCATTCCTAAAATAATTCAAACATGAAGTAGACATATGGGGAATGTAAAGTCATCACAATTTTGGGGGATATTACTATGTATTACAGAAGTAGAGAAATCGAAACTTTGAAATTTGCAAATTTTTCCAAATTTTTGGTAAATTATGTATTTTTTTATGCAAAAAATATATATATTTTTTTTACTTCATTTTACCAGTGTCATGAAGTACAATATGTGACGAAAAACCAATCTCAGAATGGCCTGGATAAGTCAAAGCGTTTTAAAGTTATCAGCACTTAAAGTGACACTGGTCAGATTTGCAAAAAATGGCCTGGTCCTTAAGGTGGAATAAGTCTATGTCCCTAAGGGGTTAAGTCATTCCCCCCCCCCCCCCCACTGCCCCCATCAAGTAATAACCCCCCACACTGCCCCCCATTAGATAATTTTCCCCTACACTGCCATCCATTAAGTAATTTGCCCCCCCCAGTATTAATTGTCCCCCACACTGCCCCAGAGTAGTAATTTTCCCCCACGTAGTAGTTTGTCCCCCAATGTCCTCTCAATGATATTCTCTTGTGCCCCCCAGTAATGTCCCTCAAAGTTGCCCCCCAATAAAAAGCTAATACTTACCTGTGTCCCAGTCGGCGCTCACTCGTCGATGGTGCAGGCACAATGAAGTCATCACGCCCCCGCCTGCGCCGGGATTTTACTACTGCATAGGCTTCAGGCCTACTAGGCCTGAAGCCTATGTTGGCGATCGGAGGCGGCAGGGCAGGAAACTATGCGCTCCCGTGTCCCGTTGTAGTTTGTGGGCACGGGGCAACCAACCCAAACTCCCCAATTATAATCCACCACTGACCTACAGGCTCAGCTTGACAGAACATGCATATGTTCTGAAGGGGAGAAAACTGATGCCAGACACCCCTCCCGTGAAACTAAGGAATCAGGTATGTTGAAATCCAACTGCCCAATCCTTCTTTACTTCAACATCTGCTGTCTGAATCCCACATACACGATGGTCAATTCCCCAAAAATTGCAGGTAATGTTTATGGTCAGCTTAAGTTTTTTTTTTTTTTTTTTTCTGTGTCAGTTTGGACTAATGATTGTTCTTCACTATGTGCTACAAATGACTCCAGTTACATGCAGCCTACTGCCGCCTGTTAAATTCTGATCAGGCTTCTTATGAATGTTATTCTTGAAATACCAACTTCTTAAATGACATTTATCTTGTTTCTCTGTTGGGATTTTCTTGAAGATGAAACCAAGCTGAAACTGTGGAATATCACAAACAAGAATGTGCTACATTTACCCACCATCTTCCACCATCTCCCCCATCTTCTGTCCAAGGAGAACAGCCTGCAGCCAGCAATACACGTGGGTCAAGGGCGGACTGGAGGTAATTGCAGCTTTTCTTTCTTCTTTTCCAGTAGTAGTGCTACTCGGCACCATGCATTATATAGAGTAGTGATTCTCAGTGCCCCCTACAACCAAGCATCCCACTGGACGAGCAACGTGAGGGAAGAGCGCGTAGCCCCTTGTGTTCAGCCCATGAGGTGTACCTGCCACACGTTGAGAACCTAGGTCATAGAGCATGCAGCTGTATTAACCTTTGTTTGCCAGTGCAGTACTACACGACAAAAAGCTTCATTGGTGATTTGAAACTTTCTCTTGTCATCATTTATAATTGTGCTTTTACTAATTTCCGATTGTTTTCAGATCTCCAGATATATCTGTTTTAGTAAATACTTCTTAATGAAACCTAATACTGGAATATATTTCCCTTGAAATCTACATTATGCTATTCCTCTGTTATCCCTCCTGAAAACATGTTAGTAAATTAACAAATAGAAGATTGAGTTATCAGTCAGTGCATACATTTTCAGGAGGAATAGCAGTGGAAGGACACAATGTGGAAAGTTGTCTGAACTGCCATCTCTTTGGTAAAAACAATTTATTTCCTCCAAAGGTAGGTTCTTTGCTCTTTCATTGTCTAAATGTCCATTACTGGTGCCTGTAACCTCTGTTATGTTCACAGTGTCTATAGTAATGGGGATCCCCAGTGTGAAGAGAGAAGTTCACTCGTATCTGACAGACACCCTCAACTCGTTGATTTCTGAACTGAACCAACAAGAAAAGGAAGACTGCGTGATTGTGGTCCTAATTGCCGAGGTATGTGACATCTGCCATAGTGTCCCTCAATACTATCCCTTTTTTCACAAACCACTAACCTTACTCAAGACCTAACTGACAAAAACATTTACTCAAGACCTAACTGGCAAATTAAAAACATTTTAGCATATAGAGCACATTTTGCAAAGAGAGATGCTAGTGTCCTTTATGAAGATGTCACTGAAAAAAAGAACACACTCTTCTTGTCTTCAGGCATTGAGTACATTATAAGGACATTGTAAGTGTAATAAGTGTCTTCTTATGTATGTTTCTATGGGTTTTAGGCAGACAGTTCTGCCTTCTCTTGTATTGGCCAGCATTAATGGACATTTAATTATTTATTTTATGCACTTATATAGCGCTACTATATTCTGTAGTGCTTTACAGACATCAGCATCATGCTGTCCCCAATGGGGCTCACAATTTAAGTTCCCTCTCGGTATGTCTGGAGTGTGGGAGGAAACCGGAGTACCCAGAGGGAACCCACGCAAACAGGGAGAACATACAAACTCCATGCAGATGTTGTCCTCGGTCAGATTCGAACTTAGGACCCAGGCACTACAGGGCATCAGTGTGTGTGCCGATAAACAGCCTGTCAGATCTGTACTAACGCTAGCCCACGAATGCCACCAGAAGTCCGCTCCAGCCCGGTTCACTATAACTGCGATGGGCTGGAGGTCCGGCCGCAGCACGGCAAACATGCCCAGAAGAGGCCGGACAAAAAGTAGCTCCAAGTGTGAAAGTAGCCTTAGTTAGAATTTTCAGCCAAGTGGTCAGACTGGTAGAAGCCTATCTTCTATATGTTCATGTTTCTTCCAGAGTCTCTGGGGACCACCAGGATCAGCAGATGTCTTCATGCACAGATTGACCATCTGTGATTGTCTCCTGACCATATTTACCAGCACCTGTGACAATAATGTGATTGTATTCTGTGGAAATAGTATCCACCACAGGAAGACATCTGGGGGCCATGTACTGTTTCATTTACCGGATTGCCTTTTGTAGCTACAAATATTGTAGTCTGTTCATTCAAGCATAGAAGTACAGAGCTATTTGTATCTATTATATGTGCATTATTGGAAGTCAAATTGTCCAAGACAAGTACAATGGCTTCTTGAACATCTCTATTGTCTTGACTGATGACTCCAGGAATTCAAAACTGCTGTAAACGTAGGTGGTAAAACACAAGACAGGAACACATCAGCCATCATTTAAAGGATTGTTTAGAAGGAAATCAGTGTTTAAAGTAATCTAAAACACAAATATATATAAACAAAAATTAAAGGGGTAGTGCAGTGAGTATATGGTGTATTTTAAATTAAATGAATGCAAATTAGCTCATTTAAGCAAAACCAGAGTGTCCTCCAAATGGAGTAGTGTCACATTTGTAGACAACTGTTTCAGGTTTGTTGCCCTTCCTTTCTAGAAAGTTGGGTAGCAGTTGGCTGGAAGAGATGCCTTAGACTTAGCAAGGAGGTACATGTTCTCAATGAGGAGACCCAACAGCCAGCGGGTGTTTGGAGATGTATTTTCAGAAAAAGTATTCAAACCAGAAACTTTTCCAAAAGGGAGTTAGAACCATTACACCAATTGCTTCCTTTCCTGGGATAGATCAAAGTCACCTCATCCAGCCACTCAGTATCCTGCTGAGTAGCAAGAAACTGCTTACTTTTCGAGAAGTCTCTGGTTTGGCTGGTCTGAGCTAATATGCATACTTTTTCTCGTGGAGCCATGCCTGACAGTAATTTTCCATGCACCCACATGAGAACTGTCCCCTCCTCCACTGAACAATGGGAGAACAATGAGAGAATATAATTGATGTGACTTAATTTGTGTTGACCGCGAGTTCCAAAAGTTTAGTACCTGTCCTTGTCTTGTGAATTGGACCAGAATTCTTACTACCTGGATTGTATAATTACAATTTGAGTCCATACAATATCAGAACAGTTAGTTATATTAAGGCTTTTAAGTAAAAGTTAGGATTTGTTGAATATCTCTCTAATGCCCCCCTTTTTTTTTGACTCTTGCCTACATTTACATATGCAGTGTGAACTGATCCGGCAGAGGAACAAACTGCTAGAGTTCACTGTATCCAGCGTAGCCGGAGAACGTCCTGGATCCCCATTGACTACAACGGGATCCGACTGGGATCCAGTAACTTTCCGGCATAAATACCGGTTTTCGGCAAGGACAAAAAGTCCCATATGCAAGTCCTTTTGGCAGGACTAGTTTTCTTCATACTCTGTGCTTAAAGGGGTTGTCTGGGTTCAGGGCTAAACCCCGATATAAGCTGTTCTTTATTCTTTTACTACATATGAGTGTACTATCTGAGCTTTTCCTTGCTCGATGCTCTCCCTTGCCTTGCGCTACAGTACGGTACATCACCAGCAGTAAACAAACAGACCTTGCACTGCGCAATGCAGCACAAGGCAAGGGGGAGCATCGGAGCAACAAAATGCTACACTCATATGTAGTAAAATAATAGCTTATATCTTGATTCAGCCCTGAACCTGTTGAACCCCTTTAAGTAGATTGTAAACACAAAACTCATTACGTATGAGCAGAAAAGAAAGACATTTTAATGCATGGTTTACAGAAAGTGCTCTTGATCCCATGGATAATTCCTTTTTATAGCAGCTTCACCCTCTATCCTAGCAGCATTTTGTAAAGCAGCAATGTAATTGCAATTAACTGCTTGAAAAAAAAAAATTGTCTCCTGCCTCTGTTTTGGAATTTTAGATTTCTCAGTGCTTGTCATAACTAGCACACTGAATTATTGGTGAGAGTGAAAGTTAGTTTTGGATCTTTTTAAGTTTATATGTAGTCTATAGAGGTTGAAAAGATAAAGGGAAGGTTAGTTAGCCATTGCATTAAAGGGGTGGTGCCACTAATATAAATGTGAGCGTAATAAAAGATGAATGAAAACAGCGGCACTCACCCGTGTGCTTCAAAAAACTTCGGTAGCTTTATTCATTCCAGGATTACATCAGGCAGGGGGCGGATGTACACAGGCACGCATTGATCAGTGGCGGCCGTTTCGCGCTAACTGCGCTTCTTCTGGCTGTGCGTCAATGCGTGCCTCTACACCACTCCTTTTAAAAGCCGGCGCAGCCCGTCATCACAAAGACTGACGAATCAGGCAGCACCTGCATAAACAAGGTGATATACAAACCGCACATAGAAAAACAAAGATCCATGCAATAATTAAAATACGTATGCAAATCAAGCGGCAAATATTTGTGTAATATTACACTACAAAGCACTACAAAAATGGGCTGAGATCATTTCTATCGTTGAGCCCCTATGTCCGCCGGAAGTAGCATTGATATATTCCAGTATCAAGTTATGAGGGATATAAAAGCAGTGATGTATCCCACTGCCCAACTTAACATTACTACAGAGGAGCAGAAGGCCTTGCAGTGGCTACGTTCCCAGGAGGATATAATAGTGAAACCGGCGGACAAAGGGGGAAATGTCGTCCTCATGTCCAAAGAATTTTATGTCAGTGAGGCCATGAGACAACTGGGCGACATCAGTATTTATGAGAGGATGCGGGGGGACCCCCTACCCGATACCCAGCGGTTGCTGTCATCACTCGTTAGGAAATACGTGGAGGTGGGTTTTCTACCCAGAAATATGCTGGACAAGCTTGTTCCACCATCCCCAGTCAAACCATCTTGGTACTTTCTCCCAAAGGTCCATAAGTCACTGAGCCACCCCCCGGGGCGTCCCATCGTCGCGGGGATTGGCTCAGTGACTGAACCTTTATCCAAGTATGTGGACTGGCTCTTGAGACCAATACTCAGTAGTGCACCTGCTTATCTCAGGGACACTAATGATTTTTTATTGGCCCTGAAAGAAATCCATTGGCAGAAAGGATACCAATTGGTATCACTCGATGTGGAAAGCCTCTACACCCGCATCCCTCATGATGCCGGTGTAGAGGCGGTCCTTGACATCGTGTTGAACCTAGGTAAAAATCCAGTGTATTGTGATTTTGTTGGAGAGTCATTGAAGTTTATCTTAACCAACAATGTATTCCAATTTGGTAGTGATTGGTATAGGCAAAAGCTGGGTACGGCTATGGGGACCCCCGTATCTTGCACTTTTGCAAATATGTACCTTGCCAGACTAGAGGACAAATATGTGTACTCTATGAACAACCCTTTTCTTTTAAAAATGAAAACATACCTACGTTTCGTAGATGATGTGTTTATGGTCTGGGAAGGTACAGAAAAAGAGTGCAGTGAGTTCGTTGACTATTTAAACAATAACGACATGGGTATGACTTTCACCCTTAATTTTGGGGGGAACAGGTTAGAATTTCTGGACGTGGCTGTCGTGGTGGAAGGCGATGAGTTGGTCACGGAGGGGTTTCGCAAACCCACGGCGACCAACTCCTTGCTCCACCACGACAGCTTCCATCCACGGAGCGTCAAAAAAGCCGTACCATACGGACAATTTATCAGACTAAGACGCATTAACAGCAGAGACAGTGGTTACCACAGACAAGCAGATGAGTTAAAACAGCGCTTAGTAATGAGGGGTTACCCCGAAGAAGCACTTAGTAGGGATATGGAGAGAGTGGAGAGGAATTTCTCACAAAATAGTCTCCTTAGTAAAAACAAAAATAACCAGAAATTGGACAGTGGTAGCGACCATATTGGGGGCACCAGATTTGCGTTCTCCTTCAAATACAGCCCCATGGCTGACCGTATCCGATCAGTCATTTTTAAGAACTGGGATGTTTTGAGGAGGGACGCAACCCTAAAAGAATTGACAGGACAGAGACCCCTCATTTCCTTTAGAAGGAGTCACACCATTAAGGACAAACTTGTCAGGAGCAGACTCCAAACGGATAGTAGTAAAAATTGGCTCAAACGCAACCTTCCAAAGGGCAACTATAGATGTGGAAATTGTTCACTGTGCACTAATAATTCCCAGATAAAGAGTATTGAATTTGCTGGTATTAAACACACAGTCAATACCTTTATTAACTGCCGGAGTACTTTTTTAGTATATCTATTATTGTGCACATGTGGACGTTTCTACATTGGAAAAACTATCAGATGCCTTTTTGAACGTGTGCGGGAACATTTTAATTCTATTAAGACAGGGAAAGGTTGTCCGAGATTCATAGAGCACATGAGAACCGCACATAATGGTGACACCGATTGCATCTCATTCTCTGGCCTCGAAATTGTGTCTACTCCTCTGCAGGGGGGAGACAGACACCGTCTCCTCCTGCAGAGAGAGGCTAGGTGGATAATACGCACCCAGGCCCTGGGAGAACTCGGGCTCAACGATAGAAATGATCTCAGCCCATTTTTGTAGTGCTTTGTAGTGTAATATTACACAAATATTTGCCGCTTGATTTGCATACGTATTTTAATTATTGCATGGATCTTTGTTTTTCTATGTGCGGTTTGTATATCACCTTGTTTATGCAGGTGCTGCCTGATTCGTCAGTCTTTGTGATGACGGGCTGCGCCGGCTTTTAAAAGGAGTGGTGTAGAGGCACGCATTGACGCACAGCCAGAAGAAGCGCAGTTAGCGCGAAACGGCCGCCGCTGATCAATGCGTGCCTGTGTACATCCGCCCCCTGCCTGATGTAATCCTGGAATGAATAAAGCTACCGAAGTTTTTTGAAGCACACGGGTGAGTGCCGCTGTTTTCATTCATCTTTTATTACGCTCACATCGAACTTTACCTGTGCAGCTGAGCACCACCGATCGTGTGCCGTCCTCTCCAGCCGTCAGGAGCATATGATCCTTGCGTATGCAGCCGGGATAGTGGTGCCGCCCCCTACCTCACTCGTTACACTAATATAAATGTGCCCCCCGCCAACAGTCGGTTGTTATCGGTTATTAGCCTACCATTGCACCCTGTAGTAAATCTGTTTTGATATTCAGTTGCTTCTGGAACTGTATAATGTAGGACGCACAAGCGCGCAGCGCTTCTTTTCCTTCCTTTCAATAACCTCTCCTCTATGTGCAGTGACTGTGTGGTAAGAAGAGGAGGCATGGTTAGTGTCACATGTCCTGCTGATGTTAGGACACATCCCATGATGGGACAGCAGACACATGACAATCCGGGAAGTAGTATTCAAGCATAAGAGAAAACTGCAAATGAGGCAAATGTAAAATAAATAAATAAAACAATCAAATGAGGAATGGGAGCTAGGGTAATTGATGAACATACACTTTAAAGTGAAATTTAAGATTACACTCACCGTTAATCACTTCCATAAGCCCATGACAGCACCCTTGATAGACTGCCTCCATCAAGGACAGGAAACAGAAACTTTCGTGGAGAGCTCTTAAGGAGGAGCATGGCCCCTAGACCACCAGTTTATCGTGAGAACTTGTCCTAAAACACACACACAAAAAGATACCCTTTTTTTTCTATACATTCCCTATAAATATATATATATATATATATATATATTTATTTAGCCATATATATATATATATATATATATATATATATATTTTTTTTTTTTTTTTTTTTTTTTTTTTTTTTGCGTGTATACACATTTATATATTTCATCTATATAAGGTGGGAATAAACCCTGGATGCAGTCATGGGCTCATAGAAAAGTGATTACCGGTGAGTGTAATCTTAAATTTCCCTTACGCCCATGACAGCACCCTTGAGAGACGACTAGAATAGTAATCCTTTTAGGAGGGGACTACTGCCTGGAGGACTTTCCTACTAAAAAGCCTAGGTCTAGTCTGTAATGACGAAAAAAGGTACACGGAGACTGCCATGTGGCTGCTCTACAAATCTGTTCTAAGGAAGCATCAGCCCTTTCTGCCCAAGAAGTAGAAACTGATCTGGTGGAATGAGCACCAAAACCTTCCGGGGGGAGTTTTCCCGGCTGAAGAATAGGCCAAAGTAATGGCGCTTACAATCCATCTGGAAAGTGACTTAGGAGAGGCTGAGAGACCCTTGTTTTTTCCAATGAATTGAATAAAAAGCTTAGAGGTTTTCCTCCCTGGATATTACTAGTCAATGTAATGGGATAGACATCTTTTTACATCTAAGCAATGGAGTTTATTCTCTTTTCATTATTTGGATTTTGGCACAGAGAGGGAAGGACAATGTTCTGTGGAACATAGAAACTACCTTCGGCAGAAAGGAAGGGTCTGGATTAATAAGTACCCTGTCATCCAAGATGTTAGTATAAGGTGGGGATGTTGAAAAGGCTGAGGTGATCGCCACCAGGAAGGCAGTTTTGAAGGAAAGGAGTCTTATAGCTAAGTCCTGTAACGGTTCAAAGGGAGGGTCCATGAGGCTAGTGAGGACTAAGTTGAGGTCCCAGGGGGGAACCGAGGGTCCGAGTATCGGTCTAACTCTGCTGATCTCTTAAAAAAAAAAATATATATATATATATATCAGGATGTCTCTATACCAGGGAGTCAAAAAAGGCACTTAGGGCAGATACCTGCACCTTGAGAGTGCTAGGCCTCAAATTCTTCTCATGACCGGCTTGTAAAAAATCTAAGATCTTACACATAGGAGGAGGGTTTAAAGGATTCACGGGATCCTTAGCAAATATTTGGAAGGTCTTCCAAATTCTGAGGTAAATTGAGGAGGTAACCTCCTTTCTGCAAGATGGCAAGGTGGAAACTACTTTCTTGGAGAGGCCTCTACTTTCTAGGATTTCCCCCTCGAGAGCCATGCTGTTAGATGCAGCTGTTTTACATTCGGATGGACGACAGGGCCTTGAAACAAAAGATCTTGCCTCTCCGGGAGAATCCAAGGGTCTGCTAGGGAGAGTTTCCTCAACCTGGTGAACTAGGTTCTTCGGGGCCAAAATGGAGCAATCTGAATCACTCTCGTTCGTTCTTGTCTTAATTTTTGGAGAAACCTTGGAAGGAGTCTTAGCGGAGGAAAAGTGTAGAGTAGCTGATTCGGCCAATGGAGGGAGAAGGCATCTATCCCCGTTGGTGAGTCTCTTGACCTGAGGGAAAATAAAAGTTGGCATTTTCTGTTGTCCCTGGTTGCAAACAAATCTAGTAGCGGACGACCCCAGAGGAGAGTTATTTGGTTGAAGATTTTTTTATTCAGACACCATTCCGCCTGGTCCAGTGTGTTTCTGCTTAAGAAATCTGCTACCTTGTTTTCTGTTCCCTTTAGATGTACCGCCTTGATAGACGGAACGCAAGGTATTAAAAGAGAGAAAATGTCTGTGGCCAACAACATAAGACTTTCTGATTTGGTTCATCTTTGTCTGTTCAAATAGGATACGACTGTGGCGTTGTCTGAGAAAATCTTTAGAGCTTTCCCCTGATGTAAAGGAAAAAATGATTTTAAGGCAAGAAGAACTGCTCTCAGTTCTCTCATGTTTTGAGAGTCTTGACTCTCCTCCTTTTTCCATAACCCTTGTCGTAAGTTTCTCTGACAATAGGCCCCCCAGCCGAAAGGACTTGCATTCGTGGTAAGGGTTACGAAATTCTGTTGATTCCAAGGGAGACCTTGGGACAGATTTAAAGGATTCAGCCACCAGCGTAAAGATTGAATTACCTGAGGTGTGAGTGGGAGTGGAGCATCCAGCGGAAAAAGGGCGCCCTGCCATTCTTTCAGGATTTGCCATTGGAGGGGTCTGGAGTGAAGCTGACTCCAATTGACCGCTGGTATGGTGAAAGTCATTCTGCCCAACACCGCCATTGCCTGCCTGATAGTACGGTTATTTGCTACTATCAGGGATTGAACTCCTTCTGTTAATTTCTGTATCTTGTTCTGGGGAAGGATACAACACGATTTCTCTGAGTCCAGGATCATTCCTAGAAAAACACATTTTTGGGAGGCTATTAGATGCGATTTTCTCCAGTTTATCTGCCAACTGAGTTTTTCTAGGATCCACACCACCTCTTTGAGATGCAAGTCCAGATGGTTCTTTGACTCTACCAGCACCAAAAGATCGTCTAGATACGGAATTACTAGAATATCTCTTTCTCTTATGTGGGCCATGACTTCTGCCATTACTTTTGTGAAGAGTCTGGGAGCCTGAGAAATTCTGAACGGAAGAGCTGTATATTGTAAGTAATGAATCTGATTCTCTATTGAAACTGCGACTCTGAGATATTTTTGATAGTCTGCCTGAATTGGGATGTGGTAATATGCATCTCTTATATCTATTGTGGCCGTTAAACAGCCCTCGAATAGATGTTTTAAAACTGACTGAATTGACTCCATTCTGAACTTCTTGTAAGAGAGAAACTGATTTATATCTTTTAAGTTTATAATTGTTCTGAACGTGCCATCTGGTTTGGGAACCAGAAAGAGGGAAGAATAGAAACCTTTTCCTTTCTCTGACTCTGGTACTGGAACTAGGAAATTTTTCTCTAAAAGAGAAAGAATCTCCTGTTTCAAAGCTAGGTTTTTTACCGAATCTCTTAAGATGTTTGTGACTTTGAATCTCTCCGGGAGACAAACTCCAGACCAAAACCTTCCCTTATAATGCCCAAAATCCAGAGGCTTGAGATTTCCTCCCAAGCGTGAAGGAAATGAGAGTCTGCCGCCCACAGGAGAGAAACCGTCATTGTTGAGTGGGTCTGGAACCTGAGGAAGATTGGGAATTGTCTTTCCTATTTTTATTTCCTGCTCTGAAACCCTTTCTTTGCCCCTTTATAAAATTCCTTTTTGTTCTTCCGAAGAAAACACTGCTTTTTGGGAGGTCTGGAGACAGGGGATCCTTTTTTATTATCGGACGCCTTATCCAAAAGGTCATCTAAAACGGACCCAAAAAGATAATCACCCTGACAAGGTATGGCACAAAGATTATTTTTAGATCCTGTGTCTCCAGACCATCCTTTGAGCCAGATAGCTCTCCTTGCTGAGTTAGAGAGTGCGGCTGATCTAACATTCAATTTCAGCGCATCTGCTGAGGCGTCTGAAATTAAATCAACTGCTTTAGGGACAGTGGGAAAAACAGCTAGCAATTGATCTCTCTCTGGGTTTTATTTTAGATGTGAGATTCCAATTCTTGTAGCCATAATTTTAAAGATCTAGCGGTGGATGTGGCAGCAATATTCGGCTTGAAGTCCTGAGCTGAGGTCTTCCAAGCTTTTTTTTAGGTAAACGTCAGCTCGTCTATCCATGGGGTCCTTAAGTGTGCCAAGGTCCTCAAATGGTAAGGCCGACTTTTTTGAGATTTTAGCAACTGGTGCATCCAGTTTAGGAGGCCTGTCCCAATTAGCAGAGTCCTTCTCATCAAAAGGAGATTTCCTTTTTACATTTTTTGGAACAAAAACATTTTTTGTCAGGTTTTTTCCACTCCTTTTGGATCAGGAACTTTATGTTTTCATTTACGGGAAAAACTCTGGATTTTCTCTGTCCTAGATCGCCGAACATAATATCCTGAACGGATTTCGGATCTCTTGATTCATCAACTTTGATCGTAGCACGGATTGCTTTTAGTAAAGCCTCCGTATCATCAGGTGAAAAAAGTGGCCTGCCAGTGGTTTCCTCATCCTGTGACGAGCCCGAACTATCGAAGATTTCCCCTAGCTCACTTCCTTCTGACGAATCTGAATCTGACGTTTTAGTAGCCATGCCTTGTTTGCCTGAGATTACAGAAGGGAGGCTCTTTTTAAATACTTTCATAGAATCAGATGCTTCCAATTTCACCATATCTCTAATATTTTGAAGTAGGGATGGGGACTCCTTTTCCACTACTTTGTCGACACAATGTTGACATAGAATCTTTGGCCAAGAGGGGGCGGGCTTCTTTTTACACATAGCGCATTCTTTCCCTCTGGTCTTTGAGATAGCCTTTCTCGGCCCCTCTTTTATTGTCTAAAAATCAAGACAAGTGAAAAAGAATCCCTTAGCATAACAGAGAAAATAAAAAAGACTAGGGAACGTTCCCCCTTACCCCACCAGGAGTACCGGTCTGACTTCATGACCCTCCTGCAGCTCAGCACGCTGGCCACTCTCCTCCTCCATAGCAGATACAGGATAGAGCGTTTTCCAGAGGAGAATCCGGGCCTGCTTCTGACCACGCGCTTTAGGGAGTATGGAATCCCTCGGTCGGGTCCCTGCTAGTGCTTGTTGCGGCCTTTTAGTAGGGAATTGACTTCCTACTTCCGGAACGCACGCTGCGTGCGTTCCCAACACCGGAAGTTACATTGGGCATATCCGGTTCTCGTCTGTCGCGCGAGATTTCGGCCCCCTCGGATGCCCGTACCGCTTAGGACGAAGGAGAGGGAGGCTCCGACCCCCCTGAACACTGCCAGGATGCGCCGTCGTGCCGGTCGCACCTCACAGTGCGAACGGGACTGCAGCAGAGCACCAGCGTGACAAATTCCAGGACCCCAGAAGCCAGCACCAGACTTACTCCAGCGGCTCCTAGAGGAGGCTTACGCCGAACCAGATAACCCCTCTCCACCACAATACGGGGGCCCTGCAGCCTAAATCCTTTGCTTTCCACAAGGCCGTCCTATCCCTAGCAAAGGAAACAGGAACTGGTGGTCTAGGGGCCATGCTCCTCCTTAGGAGCTCTCTACGAATGTTCCTGTTTCCTGTCCTGGATGGAGGCAGTCTCTCAAGGGTGCTGTCATGGGCTTAAGGGAAAAGTAGTTTATGGCACTGTCGCTTTAATTATGTCTAGTACTATGTAACTGTACTATGTAACATAGTGTAGAACTATGTAACTGCTGAATGTCCTAGTAAAGGGTTAATATGTAATCTTCTCACCTCAGTGTAGACTTTCTTAACTTTTCTCCTGTGTCCTTTAGCAGATAACCAATTATGAATTGTGAGATAAGAGGGAAGGAGAGCTCCTGAGAATTAATCAACCGCAGACTCCTGTTACAGGGCATTGAAAATGTCTTTTTTTAATTTATGGTGTGTCTCTTGTCCGCCATCTTCATCTCAGTGCATTGGTATGCAGTAATTGCATTAACACGGCAGTAACAGAGTTCTGCAAAAATGCTTCTGTAGCAGAAAACATCATGTCTGCTATAGTTCAGTGTCACAGTAATGTCAGGACAATGTTACTTCAGCCAGGAGAGATACTGTGAGGTTTGTTTGTTTGCTGACACATCATTCAAAGATTACTTATAGTAGAAGAAAACACACCCTACAACCATCATTATTTTTTCCATACATTGAATAATAAGATCTAATATCTAACTATAATTAATTAAAATTCATGATTCACATTTGCATCAGGAAGATCCTAAAATCACTTTCTTCTAGAACGTTTATACATGTATTCCATCAGTACCATCAGGGGCGTACCACCATTATAGGCAGACCACCCAGCTGCTATGGGGCCTGTGGCACAGGGGGGCCGGGAGCGCATGGAAGACCCCGCCCCCTATGTCTCCAGACTCGGCAAGAATTGAGGGGGCCCACCAACTTGTCTTCCGTCCCGGGCTCTGCTTCCCCTATGCTCAGGGTCCTCCTCCCATATTGCACAGCACACACCGATGTCTGACCAGTAACATCCAGGCTCCAGGCAGCATAGCAATCTCTCTTCTGTCTGCTGGGCCCGCAACTGGCCATTCAGCATTTTCCAGTGCAAAGCTGATTGGCCAGTGTATCGCACTGCCTTCCTGCCTCATCAGCCACCCACCGAACCAGGGAACGGTCACTGAATACACTGCTGCCAGCCCAGCAACAGTCTGAGCAGTAAGTAAAAAAAAAGTTCATGGGGGCATTCTTGATAGTGAGAAAAACAGAGGGCAGCAGCAAGCAGAGTTCCTACGTGGTAGGGGGACACACTGTTGTGTATATAAGGCTCATAGAGGACCACCTCCCCATGAACTCTGTTTGCTGATGAATTGCTCATATAGAGGACAGTATGTGCCCAGCAGCCTATCCTCACTCAGTCACTTTGAAATGTGTATGTGTGTGGGGGGGGTGTTTATGCATACTAAGTGCTCAGAATGTCCGGGCACTGCATACAGGTAATACTTACACCACTCCCCAGCACGGCCCCCGCTGCATCCAGGGAGGTCTGAAGGAATTGTAACTGGCAATATTTGTTATTTTTCAGCACTAGGGACAGGTATCCGGACGGGGTCACCCTTTTCGGGGCGGGTGCTCTGTATAGATAGGCAGAATGGAAACAGTCCCCTTCCCCTTTTTATAGGCTCAGATAGGGCACAGCTCCAAATCGCCTCTACAGACACCACGCCCCCACAGGCCGACCTCCAATCCGACGTATACCCAATTCAAGCGGATAGTCCCTCCGTGTCGATCCTAGTAGCCTGTTTGGTCTGGTAAGACTGCTTGCAACCTCACAGGTGGAGCAGATTTTCTTTATTTCCCTACCAGCATTGGGGTACCAGGCTTGGACCCCCTTTTTATGTTTGTTATGTCGATGCATCTTAGTGGTGTGTTTTAACTGCATATCAAATTAAAAGTTATATTTTAATAAGCATATTCCCCCCCCTTCTCAGTGGGCCCTTTGGTGTTGAACCTTGGAATATTAGTGAGGCTCCCATATTTTGAGTCTCAATTGTATTTGCATAATAGGGAGGGGTCGGGGCAGGGGCCAGTACAGGTGGTGGGATGGGCCAGGGGTGGGTAGTGGGCAGAGTTAGGGGGCCCAATTCATATTCTTTCTATTGGGCCCAATGACTTCTATGTATGCCCCTGAGTACCATCATATGTTGCCAGAGTGTCGAAATCAGAGGAGTAGTTATAGAGGGTGCAGAAGTAGATGAGGGTCCCTGTCATGAATATTGCAGAAGCTTCAAGGTACATCTGTGGTCCAAATTCAGTGTATAATTATAGATAACACACACAGCTGAATATCATTCATTTTGGCCCTTTATCCAAAGCCCTCATCTTTTTCCTGATTGAAGTGGATTACAGTAGTGTGGGACTCTTGGTAAAAGTTGATGCATGTGTACTGAAATGAGTATTTCCTTTTTCTTGCCTTTTTCATCTGGACCAGTCCACCTTTTCAACTTCTTCCATCTATAGACTCCCCATCCTGCTGATACCCCCCAACTCTGTGCTTGTAACTGGCCAATCAGTCCCTATTACTGCACCTACTGTGCTGCATAGTGTTCCTAAATACCATATTCCAAAAATAGGTTTGCCACAACTCCCCCCAAAATATTGGCACATAAATAGCACCTCCAAAACCCGTAGTGGTAATATTTCCCCTTCTGCCCCTTTCAAAACAGTAATGACCCATTGTGCGTCTTAATATATAGTTATGCCTCTATGTGCCTTGTAACTCCTTAATGTATTATAATAGCCCTTGTGCCCCTTAGTATTTAACAGGGATGCTCAACCTGCGGCCCTCCAGCTGTTGTAAAACGACAACTCCCACGATGCCCTTCTGTAGGATGATAGCTGTAGGCTGTCAGGGAATGATGGGTGTTGTCGTTTTGCAACAGGTGCGCCACAGGTTGAGCATGCCTGGTATATAACATTGCCCCATGTTGCCCTTGAGAAAAAAAAAATTCTACTCGCCTTTATCCTATTTACCCAAAGTCATCTACATCCTTGAACAGTTAGTGTCCTGGCACAGAGGGAGTAATGCAGTGATGTTGTTTCAGCACCTGTGTAGGGACAATGACATCTGGCATCCTGCAGGCCACAGACCTAAAGTGGTCTATGGACTATAAAGGGGGGAACATATGGCCTACGCCGAGAGTGTTGCTTGCTCAACCCAATCTGCCACAAGAGCCACCCTTGCTAGCCTCACCTTTGGGCTTGTTGCATACTATTTACTCTTAACTGCTGTGTCATCCGTCTATGCCAACCTGATTTTTTTTTTTCTGGAAAAGTTTTCCAAACTCATGGACAACCAACATTACTTACAGACAAAATGGAAAACCATACTGACTGATAGAGATAATACGTGATACATTCATATCACTATTCTGAGCTATACTCATATTCATCATTTACTGTGAACTGTACATATGATGTGCATGATACTTACAATCATAATAACCTGAATAGTACCCCCAGTACTGACACATATTTTTACTGACTGTCCACAAATTTACGTACAGTTGGCAAGCCTGATGTTGTGTTCTTGGTTTACTTTACGAGTACCTTGCTTGCTATTCTCTCCGATCTATACTAATCTAAATCTATATAAAGGTCATACAAGACCTTTGAGGGAAATTTTAAAGTTACATTTTTTTGTTGCTGTTTTCCTCTTTAACTGAAGATGACATATTCTCCCTAATTACAGGGGTAACAGCCTGTGGGGTTTCACTGCATAGCTGATCTCTCTCTGGGTCATGGCCACTTCCTGAACTCTATACACAGTGCTTATTGAGTGCCATGTATCGGGAAGGCAGGGATGGTAATAAAGTTTCTGCCTTCTCTTTGGGGGGCCTGATCTGTGTGTACCTGCAGATTTGGCATGCATATTCAGAAACATACTTGCAGAGTAATAGGGGGACCTATGTGTTAGATCGTCTGATGGTCCACAAGTAGTTAAAGAGGACCTGCCTACTAGAAGTTATGAATGAATTGCTAGCAGTCTGCAGTAAGGGTACAGAGGGGAGGTAACCAGTTGGGGGGGTGTCCCTGCACAGACTCACTCTATCCAATCAGTGTTGCCATTTTCAGACTGTGCAGGTACATACCCCAACTGGTTACCTCCCCTCTGCACCCTTACGGCAGACCGCTACCAATTCATTCATAACTTCTAGTAGAAACAATAAAGGAATGGCACAACATACAGACATACGAATAGAGGCTCCAGAATTGTTGTTATATGGGGAGTGCATGGAGCTATTAATACAGGCATGTCAGGAGTGGTCAAAGGTCCTCTTTAATATTGTGGTCTTCAGTTTAGCATCCTCATCTCTTGACCAGAGTGGAGAACAGTTACAGAGATTGTATCTAACTGTGGAGGACATGTCTAGAATGGGTACTGTGTATTCTTTACTTTCGCCTATGAGGGCATTTTCTATCCCTTGTCAGAGCCATATAGGATGATTAGGAGGTTCCTGACACAGGATCACCCCTATGCTTGAAAAAGGCTAACACACAGCCGAAACGTTGCATCTGGAATAAATTCCACTTTTTGCACCCTTTGGACGTGCTGTCTCCATTTTTTTATTTTTCTGGATACCTACGGGATCTCCCCTATCAGGGCAGCCATTCCATTTTTGCAGGCAGGAACATTAGCCTATAGGGCAAGCTTGAGGGTCAGGTATCTTTCTATTCCTCAGTATGCCCAGCCTAATTGAATAAGATATTTTATTGGCACTGTTTGGGGTATTTTTAATTAATACCATTAAAGGTTACGTTTTACACTGGTGATGGTGCTCTGTGACTTTATATAGAACAAAACAACACTGATGATTGACCTGGATCTCTGATATCCTTATTGATCAGAACTGTGATTTATCCTATGGGGGCATTGCAGGGAAAATGAACACTTACTGTCTCACTCACACTTTCCCCAATAGATTACAGCCAGTCACTATGGATCCCAGCAGTGGGATCAGCTTTTTGTAAAAAGACTCTTCTAATTAGTAGTAATTGGGCAAAACAGAGAACCTTTTTAATGTCATTGGTGGAAAATTCCGTTTAAGAGAGTCTAATCTTTGTTAAAATAAATCAGTTTTGTCATGAACTATAAAGAAGTCACTTTGTTATATAAATCTTTTTTCTGTTCTGAAACAGTGGGCGTTTTAATGCAGATTGCCATGGTTATGTTTAGGGCTATGTACGGATGTCTATGGTAATAGTATATTTCTGCATGCTTACCCATGTCATATTGTGCATTTGTAGATTCCAGACTACATTTCCTCAGGTGTAATAGGGCTCTATGCCGCGCTACAGTCAGACAATATTAAATAGCTCAGTTCAGTATGTATTGTCTACCCTGTGACTAGCATCTTTGCACAACATGGACCTTTGGGGTCCACAGAAGCTTGGATGGGAATGAAGAGTCTGCTGTACATAGGCTCAGCGCTGTCCTTACTAGTGGCTGTGCCTGGTACTGCAGCTTGTCCTTTTCCCTTTACATCTGGTTTCTGGTCATAATTGGTTCTTTTGAAAGCCAATTAACTGCACAGACTTTGCTGTGTATTCCATACTTACTACAGTAATATGCCTAAAGCAATTTATCGTGATTAGAGTTGAGCGAACACCTGGATGTTCGGGTTCGAGAAGTTCGGCCGAACATCCCGGAAATGTTCGGGTTCGGGATCCGAACCCGATCCGAACTTCGTCCCGAACCCGAACCCCATTGAAGTCAATGGGGACCCGAACTTTTCGGCACTAAAAAGGCTGTAAAACAGCCCAGGAAAGAGCTAGAGGGCTGCAAAAGGCAGCAACATGTAGGTAAATCCCCTGCAAACAAATGTGGATAGGGAAATGAATTAAAATAAAAATTAAATAAATAAAAATTAACCAAAATCAATTGGAGAGAGGTTCCATAGCAGAGAATCTGGCTTCCCGTCACCCACCACTGGAACAGTCCATTCTCAGATATTTAGGCCCCGGCACCCAGGCAGAGGAGAGAGGTCCCGTAACAGAGAATCTGTCTTCATGTCAGCAGAGAATTAGTCTGCATGTCATAGCAGAGAATGAGGCTTCACGTCAGCCACCACTGCAACAGTCCATTGGCATATATTTAGGCCCAGCACACACACAGGCAGAGGAGAGAGGTCCCGTAACAGACAATCTGGCTTCATGTCAGCAGAGAATTAGTCTGCATGTCATAGCAGAGAATCAGGCTTCATGTCAGCCACCACTGCAACAGTCCATTGGCATATATTTAGGCCCAGCACCCAGGCAGAGGAGGGAGGTCCCGTAACAGAGAATCTGTCTTCATGTCAGCAGAGAATCAGTCTGCATGTCATAGCAGAGAATGAGGCTTCACGTCACCCACCACTGCAACAGTCCATTGGCATATATTTAGGCCTAGCACACAGGCAGAGCAGAGAGGTCCCGTAACAGACAATCTGGCTTCATGTCAGCAGAGAATCAGTCTGCATGTCATAGCAGAGAATCAGGCTTCACGTCAGCCACCACTGCAACAGTCCATTGGCATATATTTAGGCCTAGCACACAGGCAGAGCAGAGAGGTCCCGTAACAGACAATCTGGCTTCATGTCAGCAGAGAATCAGTCTGCATGTCATAGCAGAGAATGAGGCTTCACGTCAGCCACCACTGCAACAGTCCATTGGCATATATTTAGGCCTAGCACACAGGCAGAGCAGAGAGGTCCCGTAACAGACAATCTGGCTTCATGTCAGCAGAGAATCAGTCTGCATGTCATAGCAGAGAATCAGGCTTCACGTCAGCCACCACTGCAACAGTCCATTGTCATAAATTTAGGCCCAGCACCCAGGCAGAGGAGAGAGGTCCCGTAACAGACAATCTGGCTTCATGTCAGCAGAGAATTAGTCTGCATGTCATAGCAGAGAATCAGGCTTCATGTCAGCCACCACTGCAACAGTCCATTGGCATATATTTAGGCCCAGCACCCAGGCAGAGGAGGGAGGTCCCGTAACAGAGAATCTGTCTTCATGTCAGCAGAGAATCAGTCTGCATGTCATAGCAGAGAATGAGGCTTCACGTCAGCCACCACTGCAACAGTCCATTGGCATATATTTAGGCCTAGCACACAGGCAGAGGAGAGGTTCATTCAACTTTGGGTAGCCTCGCAATATAATGGTAAAATGAAAATAAAAATAGGATTGAATGAGGAAGTGCCCTGGAGTCCAATAATATATGGTTATGGGGAGGTAGTTAATGTCTAATCTGGACAAGGGACGGACAGGTCCTGTGGGATCCATGCCTGGTTCATTTTTATGAACGTCAGCTTGTCCACATTGGCTGTAGACAGGCGGCTGCGTTTGTCTGTAATGACGCCCCCTGCCGTGCTGAATACACGTTCAGACAAAACGCTGGCTGCCGGGCAGGCCAGCACCTCCAAGGCATAAAAGGCTAGCTCTGGCCACGTGGACAATTTAGAGACCCAGAAGTTGAATGGGGCCGAACCATCAGTCAGTACGTGGAGGGGTGTGCACACGTACTGTTCCACCATGTTAGTGAAATGTTGCCTCCTGCTAACACGTTGCGTATCAGGTGGTGGTGCAGTTAGCTGTGGCGTGTTGACAAAAGTTTTCCACATCTCTGCCATGCTAACCCTGCCCTCAGAGGAGCTGGCCGTGACACAGCTGCCTTGGCGACCTCTTGCTCCTCCTCTGCCTTGGCCTTGGGCTTCCACTTGTTCCCCTGTGACATTTGGGAATGCTCTCAGTAGCGCGTCTACCAACGTGCGCTTGTACTCGCGCATCTTCCTATCACGCTCCAGTGCAGGAAGTAAGGTGGGCACATTGTCTTTGTAGCGTGGATCCAGCAGGGTGGCAACCCAGTAGTCCGCACAGGTTAAAATGTGGGCAACTCTGCTGTCGTTGCGCAGGCACTGCAGCATGTAGTCGCTCATGTGTGCCAGGCTGCCCAGGGGTAAGGACAAGCTGTCCTCTGTGGGAGGCGTATCGTCATCGTCCTGCCTTTCCCCCCAGCCACGCACCAGTGATGGACCCGAGCTGCGTTGGGTGCCACCCCGCTGTGACCATGCTTCATCCTCATCCTCCTCCACCTCCTCCTCATCCTCGTCCTCCTCGTCCTCCAGTAGTGGGCCCTGGCTGGCCACATTTGTACCTGGCCTCTGCTGTTGCCAAAAACCTCCCTCTGAGTCACTTCGAAGAGACTGGCCTGAAAGTGCTAAAAATGACCCCTCTTCCTCCTCCTCCTCCTCCTCCTCCTCCTGGGCCACCTCCTCTTCCATCATCGCCCTAAGTGTTTTCTCAAGGAGACATAGAAGTGGTATTGTAACGCTGATAACGGTGTCATCGCCACTGGCCATGTTGGTGGAGTACTCGAAACAGCGCAACAGGGCACACAGGTCTCGCATGGAGGCCCAGTCATTGGTGGTGAAGTGGTGCTGTTCTGTAGTGCGACTGACCCGTGCGTGCTGCAGCTGAAACTCCACTATGGCCTGCTGCTGCTCGCACAGTCTGTCCAGCATGTGCAAGGTGGAGTTCCACCTGGTGGGCACGTCGCATATGAGGCGGTGAGCGGGAAGGCCGAAGTTACGCTGTAGCGCAGACAGGCGAGCAGCAGCAGGATGTGAACGCCGGAAGCGCGAACAGACGGCCCGCACTTTATGCAGCAGCTCTGACATGTCGGGGTAGTTGTGAATGAACTTCTGCACCACCAAATTCAGCACATGCGCCAAGCAAGGGATGTGCGTCAAATTGGCTAGTCCCAGAGCTGCAACGAGATTTCGCCCATTATCACACACCACCAGGCCGGGCTTGAGGCTCACCGGCAGCAACCACTCGTCGGTCTGTTGTTCTATACCCCGCCACAACTCCTGTGCGGTGTGGGGCCTGTCCCCCAAACATATGAGTTTCAGAATGGCCTGCTGACGTTTACCCCGGGCTGTGCTGAAGTTGGTGGTGAAGGTGTGTGGCTGACTGGATGAGCAGGTGGAAGAAGAGGAGGAGGAAGCCGAGAAGGAGGAGGTGGCAACAGGAGGCAAAGAATGTTGCCCTGCGATCCTTGGCGGCGGAAGGACGTGCGCCAAACAGCTCTCCGCCTGGGGCCCAGCTGCCACTACATTTACCCAGTGTGCAGTTAGGGAGATATAGCGTCCCTGGCCGTGCTTACTGGTCCACGTATCTGTGGTTAGGTGGACCTTGCCACAGATGGCGTTGCGCAGTGCACACTTGATTTTATCGGATACTTGGTTGTGCAGGGAAGGCACGGCTCTCTTGGAGAAGTAGTGCCGGCTGGGAACAACATACTGTGGGACAGCAAGCGACATGAGCTGTTTGAAGCTGTCTGTGTCCACCAGCCTAAATGACAGCATTTCATAGGCCAGTAGTTTAGAAATGCTGGCATTCAGGGCCAGGGATCGAGGGTGGCTAGGTGGGAATTTACGCTTTCTATCAAATGTTTGTGAGATGGAGAGCTGAACGCTGGCGTGTGACATGGTTGAGACGCTTGGTGACGGAGGTGGTGGTGGTGGTGTTGGTGGTACATCCCCTGTTTGCTGGGCGGCAGGTGCCAACGTTCCTCCAGAGGCGGAGGAAGAGGCCGAGGCGGCAGCAGCAGAATAGGCCGAGGCGGCAGCAGCAGAAGAGGTAGCAGGGGGAGCCTGAGTGACTTCCTTGGTTTTAAGGTGTTTACTCCACTGCAGTTCATGCTTTGCATGCAGGTGCCTGGTCATGCAGGTTGTGCTCAGGTTCAGAACGTTAATGCCTCGCTTCAGGCTCTGATGGCACAGCGTGCAAACCACTCGGGTCTTGTCGTCAGCACATTGTTTGAAGAAGTGCCATGCCAGGGAACTCCTTGAAGCTGCCTTTGGGGTGCTCGGTCCCAGATGGCGGCGGTCAGTAGCAGGCGGAGTCTCTTGGCGGCGGGTGTTCTGCTTTTGCCCACTGCTCCCTCTTTTGCTACGCTGTTGGCTCGGTCTCACCACTGCCTCTTCCTCCGAACTGTGAAAGTCAGTGGCACGACCTTCATTCCATGTGGGGTCTAGGACCTCATCGTCCCCTGCATCGTCTTCCACCCAGTCTTGATCCCTGACCTCCTGTTCAGTCTGCACACTGCAGAAAGACGCAGCAGTTGGCACCTGTGTTTCGTCATCATCAGAGACATGCTGAGGTGGTATTCCCATGTCCTCATCATCAGGAAACATAAGTGGTTGTGCGTCAGTGCATTCTATGTCTTTCACCGCTGGGGAAGGGCTAGGTGGATGCCCTTGGGAAACCCTGCCAGCGGAGTCTTCAAACAGCATAAGAGACTGCTGCATAACTTGAGGCTGAGACAGTTTCCCTGGTATGCATGGGGGTGATGTGACAGACTGATGGGGTTGGTTTTCAGGCGCCATCTGTGCGCTTTCTGCAGAAGACTGGGTGGGAGATAATGTGAACGTGCTGGATCCACTGTCGGCCACCCAATTGACTAATGCCTGTACCTGCTCAGGCCTTACCATCCTTAGAACGGCATTGGGCCCCACCATATATCGCTGTAAATTCTGGCGGCTACTGGGACCTGAGGTAGTTGGTACACTAGGACGTGTGGATGTGGCAGAACGGCCACGTCCTCTCCCAGCACCAGAGGGTCCACTAACACCACCACGACCATGTCCACGTCCGCGTCCCTTACTAGATGTTTTTCTCATTGTTATGGTTCACCACAACAACAAATATATTATTTGGCCCAATGTATTGTATTCAAATTCAGCGGGATATAAATTTGAGGCCTAGTATTTAGGCGCTGGGTGACAGGTATGGGTTTAGTGACAGAATTAGATTTGGAAATGCACAGTAGCGGGTGTGTGAAGTTATTCTGAATGACCCTATGTGCACCTTGAATATTATATACCCTTTTAGGGATAGATTTCAAATAGCTCTGATATAGCAGAAACCACTAAATTATGAAATTGCTAAATTGGGAATTGTATTTCAACCCAGAACAAGAAATGTGCTTGAACGGACACTAAATAACTCGCCCAGCTACAGCACTAGGGACAGATTTAGCGGGATATAAATTTGAGGCCTAGTATTTAGGCGCTGGGTGACAGGTATGGGTTTAGTGCCAGAATTAGACTTGGAAATACACAGTAGCGGGTGTGTGTGAAGTTATTCTGAATGACCCAATGTGCACCTTGAATATTATATACCCTTTTAGGGATAGATTTCAAATAGCTCTGATATAGCAGAAACCACTAAATTATGAAATTGCTAAATTGGGAATTGTATTTCAACCCAGAACAAGAAATGTGCTTGAACGGACACTAAATAACTCGCCCAGCTACAGCACTAAGGACAGATTTAGCGGGATATAAATTTGAGGCCTAGTATTTAGGCGCTGGGTGACAGGTATGGGTTTAGTGCCAGAATTAGACTTGGAAATACACAGTAGCGGGTGTGTGTGAAGTTATTCTGAATGACCCAATGTGCACCTTGAATATTATATACCCTTTTAGGGATAGATTTCAAATAGCTCTGATATAGCAGAAACCACTAAATTATGAAATTGCTAAATTGGGAATTGTATTTCAACCCAGAACAAGAAATGTGCTTGAACGGACACTAAATAACTCGCCCAGCTACAGCACTAGGGACAGATTTAGCTGGATATAAATTTGAGGCCTAGTATTTAGGCGCTGGGTGACAGGTATGGGTTTAGTGCCAGAATTAGACTTGGAAATACACAGTAGCGGGTGTGTGTGAAGTTATTCTGAATGACCCAATGTGCACCTTGAATATTATATACCCTTTTAGGGATAGATTTCAAATAGCTCTGATATAGCAGAAACCACTAAATTATGAAATTGCTAAATTGGGAATTGTATTTCAACCCAGAACAAGAAATGTGCTTGAACGGACACTAAATAACTCGCCCAGCTACAGCACTAGGGACAGATTTAGCTGGATATAAATTTGAGGCCTAGTATTTAGGCGCTGGGTGACAGGTATGGGTTTAGTGCCAGAATTAGACTTGGAAATACACAGTAGCGGGTGTGTGTGAAGTTATTCTGAATGACCCAATGTGCACCTTGAATATTATATACCCTTTTAGGGATAGATTTCAAATAGCTCTGATATAGCAGAAACCACTAAATTATGAAATTGCTAAATTGGGAATTGTATTTCAACCCAGAACAAGAAATGTGCTTGAACGGACACTAAATAACTCGCCCAGCTACAGCACTAGGGACAGATTTAGCGGGATATAAATTTGAGGCCTAGTATTTAGGCGCTGGGTGACAGGTATGGGTTTAGTGCCAGAATTAGACTTGGAAATACACAGTAGCGGGTGTGTGTGAAGTTATTCTGAATGACCCAATGTGCACCTTGAATATTATATACCCTTTTAGGGATAGATTTCAAATAGCTCTGATATAGCAGAAACCACTAAATTATGAAATTGCTAAATTGGGAATTGTATTTCAACCCAGAACAAGAAATGTGCTTGAACGGACACTAAATAACTCGCCCAGCTACAGCACTAGGGACAGATTTAGCTGGATATAAATTTGAGGCCTAGTATTTAGGCGCTGGGTGACAGGTATGGGTTTAGTGCCAGAATTAGACTTGGAAATACACAGTAGCGGGTGTGTGTGAAGTTATTCTGAATGACCCAATGTGCACCTTGAATATTATATACCCTTTTAGGGATAGATTTCAAATAGCTCTGATATAGCAGAAACCACTAAATTATGAAATTGCTAAATTGGGAATTGTATTTCAACCCAGAACAAGAAATGTGCTTGAACGGACACTAAATAACTCGCCCAGCTACAGCACTAGGGACAGATTTAGCGGGATATAAATTTGAGGCCTAGTATTTAGGCGCTGGGTGACAGGTATGGGTTTAGTGCCAGAATTAGACTTGGAAATACACAGTAGCGGGTGTGTGTGAAGTTATTCTGAATGACCCAATGTGCACCTTGAATATTATATACCCTTTTAGGGATAGATTTCAAATAGCTCTGATATAGCAGAAACCACTAAATTATGAAATTGCTAAATTGGGAATTGTATTTCAACCCAGAACAAGAAATGTGCTTGAACGGACACTAAATAACTCGCCCAGCTACAGCACTAAGGACAGATTTAGCGGGATATAAATTTGAGGCCTAGTATTTAGGCGCTGGGTGACAGGTATGGGTTTAGTGCCAGAATTAGACTTGGAAATACACAGTAGCGGGTGTGTGTGAAGTTATTCTGAATGACCCAATGTGCACCTTGAATATTATATACCCTTTTAGGGATAGATTTCAAATAGCTCTGATATAGCAGAAACCACTAAATTATGAAATTGCTAAATTGGGAATTGTATTTCAACCCAGAACAAGAAATGTGCTTGAACGGACACTAAATAACTCGCCCAGCTACAGCACTAGGGACAGATTTAGCTGGATATAAATTTGAGGCCTAGTATTTAGGCGCTGGGTGACAGGTATGGGTTTAGTGCCAGAATTAGACTTGGAAATACACAGTAGCGGGTGTGTGTGAAGTTATTCTGAATGACCCAATGTGCACCTTGAATATTATATACCCTTTTAGGGATAGATTTCAAATAGCTCTGATATAGCAGAAACCACTAAATTATGAAATTGCTAAATTGGGAATTGTATTTCAACCCAGAACAAGAAATGTGCTTGAACGGACACTAAATAACTCGCCCAGCTACAGCACTAGGGACAGATTTAGCGGGATATAAATTTGAGGCCTAGTATTTAGGCGCTGGGTGACAGGTATGGGTTTAGTGCCAGAATTAGACTTGGAAATACACAGTAGCGGGTGTGTGTGAAGTTATTCTGAATGACCCAATGTGCACCTTGAATATTATATACCCTTTTAGGGATAGATTTCAAATAGCTCTGATATAGCAGAAACCACTAAATTATGAAATTGCTAAATTGGGAATTGTATTTCAACCCAGAACAAGAAATGTGCTTGAACGGACACTAAATAACTCGCCCAGCTACAGCACTAGGGACAGATTTAGCTGGATATAAATTTGAGGCCTAGTATTTAGGCGCTGGGTGACAGGTATGGGTTTAGTGCCAGAATTAGACTTGGAAATACACAGTAGCGGGTGTGTGTGAAGTTATTCTGAATGACCCAATGTGCACCTTGAATATTATATACCCTTTTAGGGATAGATTTCAAATAGCTCTGATATAGCAGAAACCACTAAATTATGAAATTGCTAAATTGGGAATTGTATTTCAACCCAGAACAAGAAATGTGCTTGAACGGACACTAAATAACTCGCCCAGCTACAGCACTAGGGACAGATTTAGCGGGATATAAATTTGAGGCCTAGTATTTAGGCGCTGGGTGACAGGTATGGGTTTAGTGCCAGAATTAGACTTGGAAATACACAGTAGCGGGTGTGTGTGAAGTTATTCTGAATGACCCAATGTGCACCTTGAATATTATATACCCTTTTAGGGATAGATTTCAAATAGCTCTGATATAGCAGAAACCACTAAATTATGAAATTGCTAAATTGGGAATTGTATTTCAACCCAGAACAAGAAATGTGCTTGAACGGACACTAAATAACTCGCCCAGCTACAGCACTAAGGACAGATTTAGCGGGATATAAATTTGAGGCCTAGTATTTAGGCGCTGGGTGACAGGTATGGGTTTAGTGCCAGAATTAGACTTGGAAATACACAGTAGCGGGTGTGTGTGAAGTTATTCTGAATGACCCAATGTGCACCTTGAATATTATATACCCTTTTAGGGATAGATTTCAAATAGCTCTGATATAGCAGAAACCACTAAATTATGAAATTGCTAAATTGGGAATTGTATTTCAACCCAGAACAAGAAATGTGCTTGAACGGACACTAAATAACTCGCCCAGCTACAGCACTAGGGACAGATTTAGCTGGATATAAATTTGAGGCCTAGTATTTAGGCGCTGGGTGACAGGTATGGGTTTAGTGCCAGAATTAGACTTGGAAATACACAGTAGCGGGTGTGTGTGAAGTTATTCTGAATGACCCAATGTGCACCTTGAATATTATATACCCTTTTAGGGATAGATTTCAAATAGCTCTGATATAGCAGAAACCACTAAATTATGAAATTGCTAAATTGGGAATTGTATTTCAACCCAGAACAAGAAATGTGCTTGAACGGACACTAAATAACTCGCCCAGCTACAGCACTAAGGACAGATTTAGCGGGATATAAATTTGAGGCCTAGTATTTAGGCGCTGGGTGACCGGTATGGATTTAGTGACAGAATTAGACTGGGATATGGCCAAAAAATAAACAGACTATTGCTGGTTAAATGCACTTGGTGTGACAGCTTCACCCTGATGTAGGCTTTAGCCAAAAAACAACCACACCATTGAGGGTTAAATGCACTTGGTGACAGGCGCAGCTTGCCCCTGATTTAGTATATGGCCAAAAAATGAACAGACTATTGCTGGTTAAATGCACTTGGTGTGACAGCTTCACCCTGATGTAGGCTTTAGCCAAAAAACAACCACACCATTGAGGGTTAAATGCACTTGGTGACAGGCGCAGCTTGCCCCTGATTTTGTATATGGCCAAAAAATGAACAGACTATTGCTGGTTAAATGCACTTGGTGTGACAGCTTCACCCTGATGTAGGCTTTAGCCAAAAAACAACCACACCATTGAGGGTTAAATGCACTTGGTCGCAGCTTGTGCTGGCGCACCACAAGACACAAAATGGCCGCCGATCACCCCAGAAAAATGTGACTGACAAACGGTCTGGGCAGCCTAAAAACAGTGAGCAATTGAGGATCAGCAGCTCAATGATCCACAGCTGCAGATCGATCAGTTAATCAAGTCCTTTGGAGGAGTTAATCTGCCTAATCTCGCCCTACTGTCGCAGCCGCAACCTCTCCCTACGCTAATCAGAGCAGAGTGACGGGCGGCGCTATGTGACTCCAGCTTAAATAGAGGCTGGGTCACATGGTGCTCTGGCCAATCACAGCCATGCCAATAGTAGGCATGGCTGTGATGGCCTCTTGGGGCAAGTAGTATGACGCTTGTTGATTGGCTGCTTTGCAGCCTTTCAAAAAGCGCCAAGAAAGCGTCACAAAAGCGCGAAGAAAGCGACGAACACCGAACCCGAACCCGGACTTTTACGAAAATGTTCGGGTCCGTGTCACGGACACCCCAAAATTCGGTACGAACCCGAACTATACAGTTCGAGTTCGCTCATCCCTAATCGTGATCTCTTGTTTTTGTAAAGCATTGAAAAGAAGGTGTCCTAAAAGACTTTTTGCTGTTGGGCTATGTCCTGTTAAATAGCATTATAATCTGTGCAGTTTGAGGGGTTTTGCAGCATTCTGTTAATGCGAGGTTAATGCCTCGGTGTTTGAACTGCTTCTCCAAAGATGTAGAACTTCTAAGGTAGCAGAAACAAACAACATCCCCATGTAGCTGCCGCTTCATGATTAATGGCAGCTTTTCTGTATTTTCTCTTTGTAAATCTAGCTGTACAAACACATCATAGGGCTGAAGGATTCTGGGCATTCCCATATCAGAGGGCAGTAAATTCTCCTCTGCTTCTGAGACATTGCTTTTGCTCAAGTTGGAACAGGAGGCATTTTTTTTCTGTCTTTAGCAATATGTGTCAAGTGCTTTGTTGGCATTCATATTTATTTCCGCTTTTTTTTCTTTTCAGAAGAAGAATATTGTTTTCCAGCTCCTGGCAGACACTGTGTATGATTGATGGGTATCTCTCAATTTAAGACTCACTGTTTGCCAGGGATCAAAAATATAGAATTGCAAAAGCCAACTTTTCTACTCAAGCCGAAGAGATTAATCTCTTACATAGCTGTCGAATTTATCCATTTTCAGGGTGGATTTACATATTTTTTTTCTGTCATGTTGACTTACTTTTGAATTTTTTGCAGCATATTTTTTTACAAGCTTTTAATGGTCGGTAGAGTTGAGCGAACACCTGGATGTTCGGGTTCGAGAAGTTCGGCCGAACATCCCGGAAATGTTCGGGTTCGGGATCCGAACCCGATCCGAACTTCGTCCCGAACCCGAACCCCATTGAAGTCAATGGGGACCCGAACTTTTCGGCACTAAAAAGGCTGTAAAACAGCCCAGGAAAGAGCTAGAGGGCTGCAAAAGGCAGCAACATGTAGGTAAATCCCCTGCAAACAAATGTGGATAGGGAAATGAATTAAAATAAAAATTAAATAAATAAAAATTAACCAAAATCAATTGGAGAGAGGTTCCATAGCAGAGAATCTGGCTTCCCGTCACCCACCACTGGAACAGTCCATTCTCAGATATTTAGGCCCCGGCACCCAGGCAGAGGAGAGAGGTCCCGTAACAGAGAATCTGTCTTCATGTCAGCAGAGAATTAGTCTGCATGTCATAGCAGAGAATGAGGCTTCACGTCAGCCACCACTGCAACAGTCCATTGGCATATATTTAGGCCTAGCACACAGGCAGAGCAGAGAGGTCCCGTAACAGAGAATCTGGCTTCATGTCAGCAGAGAATCAGTCTGCATGTCATAGCAGAGAATGAGGCTTCACGTCACCCACCACTGCAACAGTCCATTGGCATATATTTAGGCCTAGCACACAGGCAGAGCAGAGAGGTCCCGTAACAGACAATCTGGCTTCATGTCAGCAGAGAATCAGTCTGCATGTCATAGCAGAGAATGAGGCTTCACGTCAGCCACCACTGCAACAGTCCATTGGCATATATTTAGGCCTAGCACACAGGCAGAGCAGAGAGGTCCCGTAACAGACAATCTGGCTTCATGTCAGCAGAGAATCAGTCTGCATGTCATAGCAGAGAATCAGGCTTCACGTCAGCCACCACTGCAACAGTCCATTGTCATAAATTTAGGCCCAGCACCCAGGCAGAGGAGAGAGGTCCCGTAACAGACAATCTGGCTTCATGTCAGCAGAGAATTAGTCTGCATGTCATAGCAGAGAATCAGGCTTCATGTCAGCCACCACTGCAACAGTCCATTGGCATATATTTAGGCCCAGCACCCAGGCAGAGGAGGGAGGTCCCGTAACAGAGAATCTGTCTTCATGTCAGCAGAGAATCAGTCTGCATGTCATAGCAGAGAATGAGGCTTCACGTCAGCCACCACTGCAACAGTCCATTGGCATATATTTAGGCCTAGCACACAGGCAGAGGAGAGGTTCATTCAACTTTGGGTAGCCTCGCAATATAATGGTAAAATGAAAATAAAAATAGGATTGAATGAGGAAGTGCCCTGGAGTCCAATAATATATGGTTATGGGGAGGTAGTTAATGTCTAATCTGGACAAGGGACGGACAGGTCCTGTGGGATCCATGCCTGGTTCATTTTTATGAACGTCAGCTTGTCCACATTGGCTGTAGACAGGCGGCTGCGTTTGTCTGTAATGACGCCCCCTGCCGTGCTGAATACACGTTCAGACAAAACGCTGGCTGCCGGGCAGGCCAGCACCTCCAAGGCATAAAAGGCTAGCTCTGGCCACGTGGACAATTTAGAGACCCAGAAGTTGAATGGGGCCGAACCATCAGTCAGTACGTGGAGGGGTGTGCACACGTACTGTTCCACCATGTTAGTGAAATGTTGCCTCCTGCTAACACGTTGCGTATCAGGTGGTGGTGCAGTTAGCTGTGGCGTGTTGACAAAAGTTTTCCACATCTCTGCCATGCTAACCCTGCCCTCAGAGGAGCTGGCCGTGACACAGCTGCCTTGGCGACCTCTTGCTCCTCCTCTGCCTTGGCCTTGGGCTTCCACTTGTTCCCCTGTGACATTTGGGAATGCTCTCAGTAGCGCGTCTACCAACGTGCGCTTGTACTCGCGCATCTTCCTATCACGCTCCAGTGCAGGAAGTAAGGTGGGCACATTGTCTTTGTAGCGTGGATCCAGCAGGGTGGCAACCCAGTAGTCCGCACAGGTTAAAATGTGGGCAACTCTGCTGTCGTTGCGCAGGCACTGCAGCATGTAGTCGCTCATGTGTGCCAGGCTGCCCAGGGGTAAGGACAAGCTGTCCTCTGTGGGAGGCGTATCGTCATCGTCCTGCCTTTCCCCCCAGCCACGCACCAGTGATGGACCCGAGCTGCGTTGGGTGCCACCCCGCTGTGACCATGCTTCATCCTCATCCTCCTCCACCTCCTCCTCATCCTCGTCCTCCTCGTCCTCCAGTAGTGGGCCCTGGCTGGCCACATTTGTACCTGGCCTCTGCTGTTGCCAAAAACCTCCCTCTGAGTCACTTCGAAGAGACTGGCCTGAAAGTGCTAAAAATGACCCCTCTTCCTCCTCCTCCTCCTCCTCCTCCTGGGCCACCTCCTCTTCCATCATCGCCCTAAGTGTTTTCTCAAGGAGACATAGAAGTGGTATTGTAACGCTGATAACGGTGTCATCGCCACTGGCCATGTTGGTGGAGTACTCGAAACAGCGCAACAGGGCACACAGGTCTCGCATGGAGGCCCAGTCATTGGTGGTGAAGTGGTGCTGTTCTGTAGTGCGACTGACCCGTGCGTGCTGCAGCTGAAACTCCACTATGGCCTGCTGCTGCTCGCACAGTCTGTCCAGCATGTGCAAGGTGGAGTTCCACCTGGTGGGCACGTCGCATATGAGGCGGTGAGCGGGAAGGCCGAAGTTACGCTGTAGCGCAGACAGGCGAGCAGCAGCAGGATGTGAACGCCGGAAGCGCGAACAGACGGCCCGCACTTTATGCAGCAGCTCTGACATGTCGGGGTAGTTGTGAATGAACTTCTGCACCACCAAATTCAGCACATGCGCCAAGCAAGGGATGTGCGTCAAATTGGCTAGTCCCAGAGCTGCAACGAGATTTCGCCCATTATCACACACCACCAGGCCGGGCTTGAGGCTCACCGGCAGCAACCACTCGTCGGTCTGTTGTTCTATACCCCGCCACAACTCCTGTGCGGTGTGGGGCCTGTCCCCCAAACATATGAGTTTCAGAATGGCCTGCTGACGTTTACCCCGGGCTGTGCTGAAGTTGGTGGTGAAGGTGTGTGGCTGACTGGATGAGCAGGTGGAAGAAGAGGAGGAGGAAGCCGAGAAGGAGGAGGTGGCAACAGGAGGCAAAGAATGTTGCCCTGCGATCCTTGGCGGCGGAAGGACGTGCGCCAAACAGCTCTCCGCCTGGGGCCCAGCTGCCACTACATTTACCCAGTGTGCAGTTAGGGAGATATAGCGTCCCTGGCCGTGCTTACTGGTCCACGTATCTGTGGTTAGGTGGACCTTGCCACAGATGGCGTTGCGCAGTGCACACTTGATTTTATCGGATACTTGGTTGTGCAGGGAAGGCACGGCTCTCTTGGAGAAGTAGTGCCGGCTGGGAACAACATACTGTGGGACAGCAAGCGACATGAGCTGTTTGAAGCTGTCTGTGTCCACCAGCCTAAATGACAGCATTTCATAGGCCAGTAGTTTAGAAATGCTGGCATTCAGGGCCAGGGATCGAGGGTGGCTAGGTGGGAATTTACGCTTTCTATCAAATGTTTGTGAGATGGAGAGCTGAACGCTGGCGTGTGACATGGTTGAGACGCTTGGTGACGGAGGTGGTGGTGGTGGTGTTGGTGGTACATCCCCTGTTTGCTGGGCGGCAGGTGCCAACGTTCCTCCAGAGGCGGAGGAAGAGGCCGAGGCGGCAGCAGCAGAATAGGCCGAGGCGGCAGCAGCAGAAGAGGTAGCAGGGGGAGCCTGAGTGACTTCCTTGGTTTTAAGGTGTTTACTCCACTGCAGTTCATGCTTTGCATGCAGGTGCCTGGTCATGCAGGTTGTGCTCAGGTTCAGAACGTTAATGCCTCGCTTCAGGCTCTGATGGCACAGCGTGCAAACCACTCGGGTCTTGTCGTCAGCACATTGTTTGAAGAAGTGCCATGCCAGGGAACTCCTTGAAGCTGCCTTTGGGGTGCTCGGTCCCAGATGGCGGCGGTCAGTAGCAGGCGGAGTCTCTTGGCGGCGGGTGTTCTGCTTTTGCCCACTGCTCCCTCTTTTGCTACGCTGTTGGCTCGGTCTCACCACTGCCTCTTCCTCCGAACTGTGAAAGTCAGTGGCACGACCTTCATTCCATGTGGGGTCTAGGACCTCATCGTCCCCTGCATCGTCTTCCACCCAGTCTTGATCCCTGACCTCCTGTTCAGTCTGCACACTGCAGAAAGACGCAGCAGTTGGCACCTGTGTTTCGTCATCATCAGAGACATGCTGAGGTGGTATTCCCATGTCCTCATCATCAGGAAACATAAGTGGTTGTGCGTCAGTGCATTCTATGTCTTTCACCGCTGGGGAAGGGCTAGGTGGATGCCCTTGGGAAACCCTGCCAGCGGAGTCTTCAAACAGCATAAGAGACTGCTGCATAACTTGAGGCTGAGACAGTTTCCCTGGTATGCATGGGGGTGATGTGACAGACTGATGGGGTTGGTTTTCAGGCGCCATCTGTGCGCTTTCTGCAGAAGACTGGGTGGGAGATAATGTGAACGTGCTGGATCCACTGTCGGCCACCCAATTGACTAATGCCTGTACCTGCTCAGGCCTTACCATCCTTAGAACGGCATTGGGCCCCACCATATATCGCTGTAAATTCTGGCGGCTACTGGGACCTGAGGTAGTTGGTACACTAGGACGTGTGGATGTGGCAGAACGGCCACGTCCTCTCCCAGCACCAGAGGGTCCACTAACACCACCACGACCATGTCCACGTCCGCGTCCCTTACTAGATGTTTTTCTCATTGTTATGGTTCACCACAACAACAAATATATTATTTGGCCCAATGTATTGTATTCAAATTCAGCGGGATATAAATTTGAGGCCTAGTATTTAGGCGCTGGGTGACCGGTATGGATTTAGTGACAGAATTAGACTTGGAAATGCACAGAAGCGTGTGTGTGAAGTTATTCTGAATGACCCTATGTGCACCTTCAATATGATCTACCCTTTTAGGGATAGATTTCAAATAGCTCTGATATAGCAGAAACGACTAAATTATGAAATTGCTAAATTGGGAATTGTATTTCAACCCAGAACAAAAAATGTGCTTTGACGGACACTAAATAACTTTCCCAGCCACAACAGGACAGCGGTAACGAGAGATTTAGCGGGATATAAATTTGAGGCCTAGTATTTAGGCGCTGGGTGACAGGTATGGGTTTAGTGACAGAATTAGATTTGGAAATGCACAGTAGCGGGTGTGTGAAGTTATTCTGAATGACCCTATGTGCACCTTGAATATTATATACCCTTTTAGGGATAGATTTCAAATAGCTCTGATATAGCAGAAACCACTAAATTATGAAATTGCTAAATTGGGAATTGTATTTCAACCCAGAACAAGAAATGTGCTTGAACGGACACTAAATAACTCGCCCAGCTACAGCACTAGGGACAGATTTAGCGGGATATAAATTTGAGGCCTAGTATTTAGGCGCTGGGTGACAGGTATGGGTTTAGTGCCAGAATTAGACTTGGAAATACACAGTAGCGGGTGTGTGTGAAGTTATTCTGAATGACCCAATGTGCACCTTGAATATTATATACCCTTTTAGGGATAGATTTCAAATAGCTCTGATATAGCAGAAACCACTAAATTATGAAATTGCTAAATTGGGAATTGTATTTCAACCCAGAACAAGAAATGTGCTTGAACGGACACTAAATAACTCGCCCAGCTACAGCACTAAGGACAGATTTAGCGGGATATAAATTTGAGGCCTAGTATTTAGGCGCTGGGTGACAGGTATGGGTTTAGTGACAGAATTAGATTTGGAAATGCACAGTAGCGGGTGTGTGAAGTTATTCTGAATGACCCTATGTGCACCTTGAATATTATATACCCTTTTAGGGATAGATTTCAAATAGCTCTGATATAGCAGAAACCACTAAATTATGAAATTGCTAAATTGGGAATTGTATTTCAACCCAGAACAAGAAATGTGCTTGAACGGACACTAAATAACTCGCCCAGCTACAGCACTAGGGACAGATTTAGCGGGATATAAATTTGAGGCCTAGTATTTAGGCGCTGGGTGACAGGTATGGGTTTAGTGCCAGAATTAGACTTGGAAATACACAGTAGCGGGTGTGTGTGAAGTTATTCTGAATGACCCAATGTGCACCTTGAATATTATATACCCTTTTAGGGATAGATTTCAAATAGCTCTGATATAGCAGAAACCACTAAATTATGAAATTGCTAAATTGGGAATTGTATTTCAACCCAGAACAAGAAATGTGCTTGAACGGACACTAAATAACTCGCCCAGCTACAGCACTAAGGACAGATTTAGCGGGATATAAATTTGAGGCCTAGTATTTAGGCGCTGGGTGACAGGTATGGGTTTAGTGCCAGAATTAGACTTGGAAATACACAGTAGCGGGTGTGTGTGAAGTTATTCTGAATGACCCAATGTGCACCTTGAATATTATATACCCTTTTAGGGATAGATTTCAAATAGCTCTGATATAGCAGAAACCACTAAATTATGAAATTGCTAAATTGGGAATTGTATTTCAACCCAGAACAAGAAATGTGCTTGAACGGACACTAAATAACTCGCCCAGCTACAGCACTAGGGACAGATTTAGCGGGATATAAATTTGAGGCCTAGTATTTAGGCGCTGGGTGACAGGTATGGGTTTAGTGCCAGAATTAGACTTGGAAATACACAGTAGCGGGTGTGTGTGAAGTTATTCTGAATGACCCAATGTGCACCTTGAATATTATATACCCTTTTAGGGATAGATTTCAAATAGCTCTGATATAGCAGAAACCACTAAATTATGAAATTGCTAAATTGGGAATTGTATTTCAACCCAGAACAAGAAATGTGCTTGAACGGACACTAAATAACTCGCCCAGCTACAGCACTAAGGACAGATTTAGCGGGATATAAATTTGAGGCCTAGTATTTAGGCGCTGGGTGACAGGTATGGGTTTAGTGCCAGAATTAGACTTGGAAATACACAGTAGCGGGTGTGTGTGAAGTTATTCTGAATGACCCAATGTGCACCTTGAATATTATATACCCTTTTAGGGATAGATTTCAAATAGCTCTGATATAGCAGAAACCACTAAATTATGAAATTGCTAAATTGGGAATTGTATTTCAACCCAGAACAAGAAATGTGCTTGAACGGACACTAAATAACTCGCCCAGCTACAGCACTAGGGACAGATTTAGCTGGATATAAATTTGAGGCCTAGTATTTAGGCGCTGGGTGACAGGTATGGGTTTAGTGCCAGAATTAGACTTGGAAATACACAGTAGCGGGTGTGTGTGAAGTTATTCTGAATGACCCAATGTGCACCTTGAATATTATATACCCTTTTAGGGATAGATTTCAAATAGCTCTGATATAGCAGAAACCACTAAATTATGAAATTGCTAAATTGGGAATTGTATTTCAACCCAGAACAAGAAATGTGCTTGAACGGACACTAAATAACTCGCCCAGCTACAGCACTAAGGACAGATTTAGCGGGATATAAATTTGAGGCCTAGTATTTAGGCGCTGGGTGACCGGTATGGATTTAGTGACAGAATTAGACTGGGATATGGCCAAAAAATAAACAGACTATTGCTGGTTAAATGCACTTGGTGTGACAGCTTCACCCTGATGTAGGCTTTAGCCAAAAAACAACCACACCATTGAGGGTTAAATGCACTTGGTGACAGGCGCAGCTTGCCCCTGATTTAGTATATGGCCAAAAAATGAACAGACTATTGCTGGTTAAATGCACTTGGTGTGACAGCTTCACCCTGATGTAGGCTTTAGCCAAAAAACAACCACACCATTGAGGGTTAAATGCACTTGGTGACAGGCGCAGCTTGCCCCTGATTTTGTATATGGCCAAAAAATGAACAGACTATTGCTGGTTAAATGCACTTGGTGTGACAGCTTCACCCTGATGTAGGCTTTAGCCAAAAAACAACCACACCATTGAGGGTTAAATGCACTTGGTCGCAGCTTGTGCTGGCGCACCACAAGACACAAAATGGCCGCCGATCACCCCAGAAAAATGTGACTGACAAACGGTCTGGGCAGCCTAAAAACAGTGAGCAATTGAGGATCAGCAGCTCAATGATCCACAGCTGCAGATCGATCAGTTAATCAAGTCCTTTGGAGGAGTTAATCTGCCTAATCTCGCCCTACTGTCGCAGCCGCAACCTCTCCCTACGCTAATCAGAGCAGAGTGACGGGCGGCGCTATGTGACTCCAGCTTAAATAGAGGCTGGGTCACATGGTGCTCTGGCCAATCACAGCCATGCCAATAGTAGGCATGGCTGTGATGGCCTCTTGGGGCAAGTAGTATGACGCTTGTTGATTGGCTGCTTTGCAGCCTTTCAAAAAGCGCCAAGAAAGCGTCACAAAAGCGCGAAGAAAGCGACGAACACCGAACCCGAACCCGGACTTTTACGAAAATGTCCGGGTTCGGGTCCGTGTCACGGACACCCCAAAATTCGGTACGAACCCGAACTATACAGTTCGAGTTCGCTCATCCCTAATGGTCGGGCAACCTCCAGATGTTAGCTATAAGTCCGTGGTTATTATGAAACCCAGTACAAACATGCAGTTGCTGACTTTTCACCTGTGTTACCTTTTCTTGGGCTAGTGGCATTTTTTTAAATTGCATTTTTCTATAGACCTATAGGGAAAACAAAACGCCTGAAAAAAGCACGTCAAACCTGCTTGAAGAAAAAAATACCACAATAAAACAAAAAATGCATGAATTCATGGCATTTTTTGTGTCACAAAGAATTTGTGTACATGAAGCTTTAGTGTAGTATTCATTGGTTCAGTAGGTGTTGAAAGTTCTGAAACATTTGCTTTAATGAAGGGGTGCACTGACAGTGCATGGGCCTTTAGCTGTGTCTTGAGATGCCTCTTAAAGGGGTTGTCTCATCTACTGCTTTGAGCACTTCCCTGCCGGTCCCTGGGTGCTGTTCCTGAGCTGGAGGGAGGTGGGGCATATTCCCTTGACTGATGGCACATGCAAGCAATGCTGGGAGTATGTAATCCTGCCACTTGCCTGTGCTCTCCCGTGGTCCTTTGCAGCAAATTCATTACATTAGCAACCTCGACACAGACCTGAAGCTTTTCTACAGTCATCTTTAACAAGATGACAACAGGCAGTTGCGATCTGTATTACTTCATTTTTTGGTGGCATAGCTGTATAGAACAGTTCCAAGGCTGTAGCGCTTGTCTTGGAGCTGTTTTATAGAAGGAACAAGGTGGCCAGGTGCAGGAACTAAGGCAAGTAGAAATACAAAGTAGCTGTGGACAGAAGATAATGCGCATGCGCCCACTCCTGAGCGCACGCTCTGCTACGATTACTGGCCACCAGAATGGCCAGCTGCTTCAGTTGTAGTATGCAGGTACAGCCACCACTGCTGCATTGCAGCTGTGGCCGTAACCGCTAGAGGCAAGCAGTGAAAGTGGAAAATGGAAGGTGATGGGTACCAGAAACATTATTGATAATTGATAAACATTAGTAAGTGACTTAAAATACCATTATACACATAATAAATGGGGCATGATGAGGTGAGACAACTCTTTAAAAGAGAACCTATCACGTTGAACATGGTGTGTGAGCTGCAGGCAGCATGTTATAGAGAAGAAGGAGCAGATTGATGTATAGCTTTGTGACAAAAGATTCATTAGAAGTTGTATTTTATTAATTTAAATACCTGCTCATTCGGGACTTTGAAGTCAAGGAGTCGGTCCTATCAGTGATAGACAGCCTTCCCTCTATAACTGTGTATAGATAGCTGCTTGGCATCCTGGCATGACTCTTTTGTCCTACTACTTCATTGTTAAAGTATGTTTTCTGGTCACTGTTAGGCCAGACGTACACGTTTGAGTTCAATGAGAGGAAATCGTAGCATGTGTCAGTGTGAGGCCTCGTTCTAACCTCCAGCATTGTAGTGATTTATCAGGCAGTCTAAACCTGAGAGTCCTGTAATCTATTGTATTACACTGACAGAATTATGTCCGTATAATTCAGTAGATTCCAGGACTCTCAGGGTCACCAAGCATTATAAATGATCTTGTTTATGATTAGTACCATTGTCTGTTATGTATGTGCACCGCTTATCATATGTACAGCGCTATGGAATGAATGGCGCTTAAATAATAATAATAATTATAATGCAATCTTGTCAGAGGAGGGGAGGTCAGAACGGGACCTCAGACTAACACTCGCTGCAAGTTCTTTGCAAGTTCTTTGTATTGAACTCGCTTGTGTGTGTCTGGCCTTAGATGTTTTGTTCTCAAACTCCTGAATAGTGAGACCCGAGACTTTACTTTTCTACAAGAAAAGTAAAATCGAAGACTCGCTAAAAGGTTCCTTTGCAAAGTACAGTTTATGGGGACTGGAACGGATCAGCTTATTTCTGTGAACCTTTCTAAGAGATTCACCAAAGTGGACAACCCTGTTCAATATGTGTGATCTATGGATTCTCCCTAGACTGTCCAAAAATGATCAGCTGGGGACAACATGACAGAAATTGGTCAGAAACTTAAAAGATGTACGTTAACAACATAAGTATTCAATAACAAGTGATAGTTTTAATGTAAATGTTTAAATTTGTGCTTTTTTTTTTGTTGCAGACCGATGCACAGTATGCGACCACAGTGGCTGACAACATAAAAAGCCTGTAAGTTTTCTTTTTTTTATTTTAAATTTTTATGTGATGCTCCATTGTTGCACTGATTTCCATTTTAGGAAATTGCTAATTTCTAATCAACACACATCCAGAATGCTAAATATAATAATAGTCTACAGGACTTCGGCGTGTGAATAGGTGAACCATTATTTCACATTTTTTTCTGAGCACAGATATTTCATTGCAGTGCCCTTGAAATGTTGGTACAGCTAGCGGGAATATTTATGAGACATCTTGACACAACTCCGTCATTTTAATTTAAGCATTTTGTGCACTGCTTTTAAAAGTCTATTGGAAGTAAAAGTTGTCTGAATGGACTGGATGAAGACATTTGGACCTGCTTCATAAAGCATTTTACTAGACAAAACTTATTGGAGAGCGTTACCCATATCATTTTTAGCCATAAACCACCTTGGCAGGTGGTAAATTGAGTATTTGCACTGGGGAAATAATAATGGATAGACAAGAACAAGTTCTTAAACACGGTTTTAAAATAAATGACCACCATCATGTTTGATCATAAGCATTTAAAGAGTGGTACAGAAGTTATTCCCCCTTAGTACCCCCTTCACTGTAGTAATGCTCCCTTAATTCCCCATTCACAGTAAAATGCCCTCACAGTCCCCCATCACAGGAAAATCCCCCCTTAGTCCCTCCCTTAGCATAACACTGCCCTCTTAAAGGAAACCTGTCACTGGGATTTTGTGTATAGAGCTGAGGACATGGATTGCTAGATGGCCACTAGCACATCCGCAATACCCAGTCCCCATAGCTCTGTGTGCTTTTATTGTGTAAAATAACCGATTTTATACATATGCAAATTAACCTGAGATGAGTCAGCGTTCGAAAATATTACACTTCTCTGGTCACACAAGCAAGATATGACTCTTTTATGTTAATTTGCATATGTATCAAACCTTTTTTTTTACACAATAAGCTATGGGGACTGGGTATTGCGCATGAGCTAGCGGCCATCTAGCACCCTATGTCCTCAGCTCTATACCCAAAATCCCGGTGACAGGTTCCCTTTAATGCCCCCTCACAGTAGAGAAGCACCTGTTGAATTAATACATTTTTTTAAAAGTAAAAATAACTTGGCCCCATTCCCATGATGAACAGAGCACATCATGCTCTCCCCAGCAGCAAGCGCGATGCAGTGATGTCATCACGTCATGCTGGGGGAAGTGTGGAGCAGGGTGCTGATGCTTCCCTGCTTCACCATCGCATTTGTCTGTTTCTGAGTCCTCAGGATGCAGATAAAGTTAGAATCGGGAAATCAAAAGTATTGGATATTCATCAGGAGTAATACATTCCAAAGACCAAAAAATAATTCCCTCCCTTCCTAAAATATACCTTTTTATTAGATGCCTTAAAATATATCTTACCCAAAAATATATATATAAATAGTACAAAAATAGATATTCAAATGATTATTGAAACAGCCATATAATACATCAAATATATAGTCAAAAATCTCAGGCAGATTATTCAAAAGGTGGGACAATAAATGTCCTTCCTACTCACGCTTTGTTGACACAGGATAAGGTGGAAGGCGAGATTAATGTGTCCTTCTTGTGTAGGGTTCACGACGCCAAATATGTCCCAATTCTCCTTCACAGTCCATTAATATCCCTAATCTTTTCCCGAAAGGGGCGACTCCACCTCTCGGTGGCTAAACCCTTTATAGCCCCTGCCCTTGCCCCTAAATTGATCGTTATTCCCAAAACCAAAAATATATTTGATGAAATAATAAGTCCAAAACAAAAAGATGTTAATAATAGGGACCTTTCTTTATTAACATCTTTTTGTTTTGGACTTATTATTTCATCAAATATATTTTTTTGTTTTTGGAATAACGATTACTTTAAGGGCAAAGGCAGGGGTTTAGCCTTTCGGGGCAGGTGCTCTGCCTGTAGGCAGGGAGAGTTCCAGGGAAAGATTAGGGATATTAATGTTATCGTACACCTGGACTGTGAAGGAGAATTGGGACATATTTAGTGTTGTGAACCCTACACAAGAAGGACAATTAATCTCGCCTTCCACCTTATCCTGTGTCAACAAAGCATGAGTAGGAAGGACATTTATTGTCCCACCTCTTGAATAATCTGCCTGAGATTTTTGACTCTATATTTGATGTATTATATGACTGTTTCAATAACCATTTGAATATCTATTTTTGCACTATTTATAGTTTTTTTTTCTTTATTTCTTTTTAGGAAGATCTATTTTAAGGTATCTAATAAAAGGTATATTTTAGAAAGGAGAGGGAATTATTTTTAGTTTTTTTTAGAATCGGGAAATACCTCAGTCATCTTGGGTCCACAGGACAGCTGCAGGATCTGGGACCGTCCTTTAAGATCCAGGACAGTTGGGAGGTACTGTATGTGATTGGGAAGCATCAGCCTGCATACAGCTCAGGAGCTTTATATACTTTCCATCACATGGGACATGGACACAATATTCTGGAGAGGACTTCTATGGGAAAGTTTTCTAGACATGTTCTGTAACCTGTGTAGAGGTAAATTAGCATGTAAGAGGAGTTGGTGAGCAGTGGCCAGCACCAGTTGCAATCCTGTATTATCTATATAGAAGTTTTATCTTTTGTAATCCTGCCTGTGTTAATAATGAGATGACTGCTATAAGATGTTCTTTACAGAACAGGAAGTCTTGACAGTGCACAGACTGCAGGAATTTAGGATTTTTTTAAAATGTAGATTGTGACATGGAAAAGTAAAAAATCTAAAATGTAAAAAAAAGAAACATGTATCATTGAATGTAGACATGTGTGGTATGTATTTATGAACACATCTTATAGTTTTTTGCAGACTATATTTTATTTGTGTAAGGACTCTGATATAGGCAGCTATGCATAGTAATTACTAGGTTATAATTTTATACACGGTATGCTCTGCAGTCTCAAATGTACATTTTGTTAACATAGCAGCTGTTTGCTGTGTAAGTTGTATGTATGAGCTCTGCACATGTTGAAATTTCATTTTGAGGCAGTGTGGTCCATATAACTTTCAGCTTCAAGGGGTTGTGTCACTTCAGCAAATAGCTTTTATTATGTAGAGAAAGTTAATACAAGCCACTTACTAATGTATTGTGATTGTCCATATTGCCTCCTTTGCCGGCTTGATTCTTTTTTCCATCACATTATACACTACTTGTTTCCATGGTTACGACCACTCTGCAGTTCAGCAGAGGTGGCCATGCTTGCACACTGTCACTATCTGCGCTCTCACGGGTCGGCACTTTTTCCTATAGTGTGCAAGCACGCCCAATATTGCTGGATTGCAGGGTGGTCGTAACCATGAAAATGAGCAGTGTATAATGTGATGGAAAAATGAATCCAGCCAGAGAAGGAAGCAATATCAATAATAACAATACATTAGTAGGTGCCTTGTGTTCATTTTCTCTACATAATAAATGGCACTTGCTGAAGTGACCCAACCCCTTTAAGTCACACTTTCACCTACTAATATCAGCTTTTATGCAATATATATATATATTACACTTACTGCATTTTGACAATGTGCTGGGGGTCTAATAAAAATATTTGGGTATAGAGGGATCAGTATGATTTTTTTTATTTGATAATTTAGATTTTATTTGTGCATGTCAAAACTGCTAAAATTGTCCTGGCTACTAGAGGTACAAAATGTCGAAACATCCCTGGCAGCAAAAAGGTTATTGGGGTTTTCCAAGACTTAAAGGGGTTGTCCAGATTCAGAGCTGAACCTGGACATATCCCCATTTTCACCCCTCCAGAACCCCCTGATATGAGCATCGGAGCATTTCATGCTCTGATGTTCTCCCTTGCCCCTGCGCTGGATCGCAAGGAGAAGGGATTTTTTGTCTATACTATTACACTGCTAGGAAGAGGCTTCCGCCCAGCAGCGTGTTCGTTGACGTCACCCGCTCCGATGGGCAGGCTTTATTGCTGCCTTAGGCGTTTTTACAGGCTAAAGCCCTTCCATTAGCCTAGCTTTCCTCATGGAGAGCCCGGTGAAAATGGGGACATGTCCGGGTTCAGCTCTGCTGGATGTGCCATTTTTTACTTTAATTTTCATAATGATTTGGAATCCAATTGGTTGATGATTTTGGTATCCATTGACTGTTGATGCAGTACATTATTTTGTTATTGTATTACACAATTTGCATCAGTAAAGATGTTCATCTTGAATATTTTTTTCATCGAGGTGTGTGATTTAAGTGCTCCCTTACATTCTTTTGAACAGGGTATTTGCACATACAGTAAGTATGGTTTGGGAAGGTTATTAAATGGATGCACACAGCATGCACTACCTCTTTAAGAATATTTTAGATACAACTGTCTGATGTCAGATGTGCTGTAAGCAGTAGTTCTTTGTGTGTCTCTCTAAAAAGAAACCTCCATGACATTTGTCCATGATCTTTCTTCCATTACATATAAACTTGCCCTGGATCTAATAAAGGCTTGCAGTCATGATGTAGAATGTTTTTCGCTTCACTCACTTACTCACTGCATTTGGAGGCCTAATAACCCTTTGAATGATTTAGTTATTGCTGCCATGAATCATCATGTCAGCTCTATATGCACTTTAAGCTTTAGATATGTAAAAGAAGTGTAGTAGGCGTTAGGTTGCCACTGAGCATCCTCATAAGTAGACATGAGCAAAGTTAGAAAAATTCGATTCAGACATTTTGCCAAATTTGCGTCGAATTAATTTGTCACGAAGCACGTTAAATCAGGTACAGATGTAGCTGAGTTAAAATTGACACTGATAGCTCTGATAACACATCAGTGTTATCTCGTGCCATATTTTGACAAAAGCCATTGAAATACATTAAAAAGAGTTACTTATTGTGATACTTTTGTGCCAGTTTTTTACTTAACACATTAACAATCAAGTTTAGCTCTGCTTCATCTGTATATAGCGGCCTGCAGTTAAACAGCAGTGATAGTGTATCTCGATGTACATCACTGTGCATTGCCACAACATGCATAGCTAGTCCTTTCTGGTAGTGAAACAGTTACTGTGCGTTTTTCGATTTTTTTCAGACCAGAAGAATGGTAGAATAAACCGTGAGGTCAACAAGGCCAAACAGGGACATTAGTGGCCCCAAAACAGACTGGTGAGGGTGGCAACAGCATGAACAGTCACAATAGTGTCCCAATCACCAAGTGAGGAGGGTGTGAACAGCATTAGGAGTCACAATAGTGGCCCAGTCACAGAGTGAGGAGGGTTTGAACAGTTTTAGACTCCTTGCAGACGTATCCGGATAAGGCCCGATGCGTCCCGATGCATTGCGGCAAACCCGCGTGTTTTGCACGCACATGATAAAAAACTGACTGTGGTACCCAGACCCGAACTTCTTCACAGAAGTTCAGGTTTGGGTTAGTTGTAGTGTAGATTGTCTTATTTCCCCTTATAACATGGTTATAAGGGAAAATAATAGCATTCTGAATACAGAATGCATAGTACAATAGGGCTGGAGGGTTAAAAAAAAATTAAAAAATATTTAACTCGCCTTAATCCACTTATTCGCGCAGTCCTATTCTTCACAAAAGAAGACAGAAGAGAAGACGGGCTGTGCAAACAAGTGGATTAAGGTGAGTTAAATAATTTTATTAATTTTTTTAACCCCTCCAGCCCTATTGTACTATGCATTCTGTATTCAGAATGCTATTATTTTCCCTTATAACCCTTATTTTCTCCAGGGCAAACTCGGCCATTTACGACCACAATTCAAGTTTGGCTGCCCAGTACTACAGAGGATCTTGGATCTCGGGTGACAGGGTGCAGTCCAAGTATGCCACCATCTGCTGGTTCAGGTTCTGCTCCGTGCCCTGCTGTTGGCTGGTTTCTTCAGTAGGCGGGTGAAACAACATGCTCATCAGAGACTCAAGACTAAAGATAAACCACCTATTTCTGTATACAATTCCTGGGCGTTTATGCACCCCTTCTCATCCTCCTCCTCTGCCAGTTCAGCCCTCACTGGGCTCATGTAGCGTTGAGATGTAGGCGCCACGTCTCCTGTCTTCTGGCCAGCCAGATTTATCAGCATCTGCTCCAGGACATGAAGGAGTGGAATTACATTATTTATCCCATAGTCCTGGCGACTGACAAATAAAATGGCCTCCTCAAAGGGCCAGAGCAAACAGCAGGTGTCACTTATGAGCAGCCACTGACTAACGTTGAAGTTACACAGGGGAGTATTCCTGTCTGCCTGCATCATCAAGAAATCATTCACGGCCTTTCTCTGATTATATATGTGGTCCAACATGTGGAGGGTGGAGTTCCAACATGTGGAAACATCGTATATGTGTTTTGTAGGGTAAGAGAGGCTAAAGTGCATGCACAGTTTTCTGACCATTTTCAAGATGTCTTGCATTTGGGTGGAAAACTTCAGAAACTGGTTTACAGCCAGATTAAAGATGTATGCCATGCAGGGTGCATGGGTCATCCCTCCTTGATGCAGTTCCGGCAGAATGTTCTTCCCATTATTGGTGACCACTGTTCCGATCTTCAGTTGGCGAAGGAGACAGCCAGACTTCGATTTCTTGGTGAAGGATGCGGAACAGTTCATCCCCGGTGTGACTCTGTTTACCCAGGTTGGCCAGGTACAGTACAGCCTGACACCGCCGTGCTCTGCATAGGTGATATGCTGGAGGCCCACTCAGAACTGTGCCTACAGTGGAGGCTGAGGAGGAGGAGGACATTGCTGGTGTGCCTAGATAAATAATGACTGCTTTGGACTCTCCACCTTTGCTCGGTATAATTGATGAGTTCTCTTAAACATGCAGAGTCAACCGCATGGAAAGGGAGGGTCTGTAGTACCAACAACTTGGCAAGGAGCATGATCACCTCGGTAATCGATTGCTGGCGAAACAGGTGATGAGGAGAAGGAGGAGCATTAGGACCAGCAGACGAAAGGAAGGAAAGACAGCTTCCTTCTGCTGCAGTGGAAGAACCCTGAATGCTGGAGAAGGATTGAGGGCCACTAGGAGATGCAGCGGTTGCTGCGTCAGGCTTTACCACTATATTAGCACCACGGTTTTCCCAGGCCACTTTATGGTGAGACTCGATGTGCTGATGCACCCTGGCCGCACTTCACCTTCTGCCCACATAACCTGCATATCTCCACACTAACATCCTCCAGCTACTTTATAAAACATTCCCACACTGCAGAGTATGGCATTTTACCCCCACCACTCTGTGATGACTGCCTGCCACTGCCTCTATGAAGCCATGCACCGCTAGTTGTTTTCTGACAGGTAGGCTACTGAGTAGCAGACGGTCTACCCCAGCCATGTTTGGCTCCAGATCTCACACTACTATCTAATGGGCAAGCTGCCACCCTCACCCGCTGATGATGATGATGATGCTGAAGACCCCTCTTCACCTGGCCCCCACGTACGATTGGCTTCATCATCATCCACTACTGTCTGGTCATCACTTATGTCACTCTCACCAGTCTCATGGCCACAACCCTGACTGCTCCCTTCACCTGCTCCCACACGACTCTCATCGTTGCAACTTGCACGCCTACAGGAGGACGCAGTGGACCTTTCCTCTAAATCTGGGCTGGCCGGTAGCTGCTGACTTTCTCAATAAGATCGTCTAAAGCCCGAGGGAATTCAGATTAATTGCAAATCAGATTTTTCCTAAACTTCGGCTCGAATTCCGCTTTGGATGCTTTAATTCACTTAGCACTACTCAAAAGCAACAAAGTAGTTGCAAGGCAAAATCAGTCTTTGTTGCTTGTGAACTCCTGTTTGGAACTCCATTGTCACCATTTTTTACTTTCATGTTGTCTCGTACTGTATGTTTTATTTTAATGGACATGGTTATGTATCTTTTGCTATTGCTGGAAATCTTCAGTTGAAGTGAATATAAATTTCTGGTGTATAAATCAACACCATGGTAGCTGTAGATTGCTTTGTAAAAGGGTATGTATGTTCGAGCTGCCACATCGGATCTGTGTAGAGCATTGCATTTTGCCCTTTGCAATCAGGACAAAATGCCTCTGCAAAATAAAAAGCCTGAAAGCCCTCTTGAAACTCAAACATAAGTATAAAAAGGACTCCCCTTCTGCCTAAGGCCCCTTTTAGAGAGCTGAAAATGCAGCATGTGATGTAACTGCCAGTTCCTGCCAACACGCCACATAATGGATGGTTATCAGAGGATAATGGGCTTTTTTTAATGGGCTCATTGTGTAGTGCCGGCTGCTGGAATTACCAGAAGTTATCTAAGAATGTGCTTTGTTCTCAGTGCATTGATTTCTTTTTTATTTCTGTTTTGATGGACAAGACCTCAGTCAGCGGGTGTTTTACACTGACCCTGTAGCTAGTTCTAGCTATTGCCCTAAAGACCAGTGGCTTTCATCATACACATTTTTTTTTTTACTGTTTAAGCTCACTGTTCTAGTTTAACCTAAATGCATTTTAAATGGGTTGTCCGCTTTTGTAATATTGATGACCTCTCATTAGGAAAGGTCATCAATATCGGATCGGTGGGGTGGCAACCCCCAGCACCCCTCCGCTCATCTGGTTGAAGAAAACCAATGCCTGTATGAGTGCTGTGTTTTTTTTCACTGTTTACCTGTTTGCTGTCACAATTGCAGCACTGAGCAGGTATAATTGTAACTCCGCCGTCTCATTCACACCTATGGGACGGCTCTGTCCTATTCACTTGAATACTCCCAGCAGGACTGTTTTCCTGGCTGCAGTGGTAATGTAACATTGACATGATGTGACCACTCCAGCCAGTGTAGCGCTGAAGCCATGTGTTTTCAAAATGATGTCGCTGCTGCAGACAGGAAACCTCATCTATTCTTTATTACAGGTTGATCCCTAGAGTTGTCCAGTTTCCTCTTTCCATCATGGTGTTCTTAATAGCTTTGTTTAGTCCAGCATTTTTTGGCAGCGTATATGACAAAGACTCCTAAGCAAACCTCCGGTGCAGATGTGGACCGAGCCAAAGCTGTCTCTGTATGGCTTTGGTTTTATATTTAGGGTAGTCTTGTTGATATACAAGTTTTCTACCAAGTCTACAGTTCTCTTGAAGTCTGCAGCCCGTTTTTTCTTCAGAATTTGCTAGTATTTTGCAACATTAATTTCATTCTATGCCTTTACAGGCTGATCAAGGTCTACTGCATAAAAGCAGTCACATAGAATGGAAGTGTACCTCTCTGGAGGAATCTGATTAACTATTCACTGTAGAGAGATGAAGCTATTAAGGAAATAATTGCAGTAATGCTAAATAACTATAGACATGGTTAAGCCACTAGCTATGTGTGAGTGGCAAAAAATGAAGTATAAAGGGATAGGCAAAGATGTGTTTAGGGTTGGCATCTGCACCAAGCAAACTTGGGAAGATACCTGGGCCCTTGATGTTATAAGTCACGGAAATCTTGTCAGGTCAAGGGTACAGTAGACAGTGGGCCCCACTGTGACCGTGTTGTCCAAGGATCTAATTAGTTAGTAGCATGCAACCTACTTTATTCTTGTTTTTATGTCACATTCTCCTAGAATATTATGTGATGGCCATATGCTTCTACATCCATATGTCCGTTCTGAAAAAAGTTATGTCCTACAATTGGCTGCAAAATGGGGACCACGGATAGGTTCACAAAGAACGGATACAACATGGACATCATCAATTTTTTGCAGATCCATGTTGTGCAAACCATAAAATACATAGTCATGTGTATGAGGCTTTAAGGTGAAGCTTAGACATTTACTACTAAAACATAAAAAAGGTCAGAATGATCTTTCAGTAACAACTGAAACTCTGCCATTTTCACCCAATGCATATATGGACCAACAGTCCAGCTCATTTACACGACTGTGTCCGTTTTTGCGGACTACAAAATGCAGATCTGGAAAACAGAGATAAGGGCCATGTACGTTCCGCATTTAGCGGAACAGAACATCCTTCTCCATGATAGAAATGCCTATTCTTGTCTGCAAATATGGGTAAGAATAAGACCTGTTCAAATTTTTTGCGGGGCTACGGAACGGTCATACAGATGCGGACAGCACACGGTCTGACTGCATCTTTTGCGTCCCCGTTGAAATTAATGGGTCCACATCCAATCTGATTAATTGCAGAACGGATGTGGACATAAATATATGGTCATGTGAGTGAGCCCTGATTGTGGTGAGCATTTTAGATGGAAAGCCAGAAGTAGTAGTATTGGTTTCAGACAACATGATTTCAGTTAGTCACTTGACCTTGTTCCCTTTTTTTTGTGCAGTATAGTTTTGGACTGTCAAAGAAGACCAGTTTGTGACCATTTTATCTGTATTTAATAGCTTCCTTATAGGACTGATCCAATAACCTAAGCATTAAAATGCAGCAAATTCCTACTTTTCTAATAGTGAGGTTTAAGTGGCTACTGTGGTTGATGCTGCCGACTCCTCAATAAGATCCTCACTAGGCCTCATGCATGCACGGATACTGGCTGCGTGCATGTCGCATAATGGTGCGGATCCATTGACTTCAATTGGTCCGTGGTTGCAATTTCTGGCGAATTATAGAACGTGTCCCATCTTTTGCAGCATCGCTGCAAGGTTGAGGACGCACAAGAGGAGCTTTCATGGGCTCTCATATCTGTATTACCGCTCCGCAAGAGATGGGACATGTCCTTTACTTTGCTGCAACATGTGGACCACCAAAATCTGTCATGTGAACATACTGTTGTCTGTTGCTTTACTCTAGCTGCAGTTAGTGGACCTAAAGGTTCATTTTTAATACCATCCACGCCGTAAAGTTAGAACAAGTGCAGAAATAATTTCAGCATAATTGGCAGCCACAGCAGTACATCATGCTTGCATGCTTTATATAATGCTGTTCACATTTTACATTCCTTGATACTTTCTATTTTTGCTACTGTTCAGGATATATAGCTTTTTTTTTATTAGTTGACTCGACATTTGTTCAAGGTCCATTAAACCTATCATCTAAGTGCTTTATTTAATGTGATTCCTGTTCTCCATAAATCTGCATGTGTATATATGGCAGCCTGAAGAAATCAGCAGTACAGTGCAGCGCTGGCGTCCTGGGTTCGAATACGGCCTAGGACAACATCTGCATGGAGTTTGTGTGGCTTTCCTCTGGATACTCCGGTTTCCTCCCACACTCCAAAGACAATACTGGTTGGGAGCTTAGATTGTGAGCTCCATTGGAGACAGCAAGCAATGATGATGTCTGTGAAGCGCTGCAGAATATGTAAGCACTATATAAGTGTGTAGAAGAATAATAAGCAGTAGAAAATAAACCACACAGGCCAGATGGCAACGTGGGAGTTTTATTCTTATATGACTCAATTTAATTTTTTTCACAAAAACACATTGCATTGTAAAACTATATCATTTAATGGTTCCTCGGTTGTTGTACATCAAGAATCCAAGAGGGAAATAAATTCTTCAAATATAATAGTCGCTTGATTTAAAAAAAAAGCCTTCAGCACAGACTGAGTACTTAGCTGGAAAATGCAGACCTGCCGCACGAATAAGACTCAATCCTCTTGTACGCGTCCACTTATAAAATGTAGGCACACTAGGCTGATGTTCTGATGTAAGTTCCCTACAAGTGGGAAGATTTACTAATCCTATATACAGCATAAATTTAGACAGACTATCTAGACATGCCGTAAATTTATCACAGTGGCTTCCTTGGCGATACTTTCGTCTGACATTATGCCTTACTCTGCGATAGAGTTTTTCATCAGAATTGTGGTGCAATTTTGGTGCAGAGAAATAATTTGTTGTAAGCCACGTCGCAATCCATATATATACGCCAAACCCCCTTTTCTGGTAAATTGCCCCTTTTTGAGCTACATTTTCCTTAAAACTACGTGTGCCAAATTGGGCCAAAAATGTGTGCAGTTGTACCAGATTTTGGCATAGTTTTACGTCAGCATCTGGGTACCTTTTGAAAATGAGACCCAATATGTTTACCAGATGTGATGCATCATTTTCTGCGTCTGAAAACAATCAATCCATACATCTAAATGGTTGTTTTTGCAGCATGTACGTGGATTTCTGGAAATTTCTGCAATACTCACCCTATCTATTTCCTGCCATTTTTATTCTGACATTTACTAGTCCTTCTCTTGGTACAGGAAATGACCGCTCAGTCAACCTCTGGTTGAGGCAGGTCACCTCTGCAGCCACTGATTGCTAGAGCGATCATTTCCTGCACCAAGTCTGGCAGGGGATTCTGAAGTATGATGACCTTTATTTTTTTTTCAACATATTGTGTCTTTTTGAAAAAAATGGACAGCACCTTTAAAAAGGAAAAATTGTGAAAATACACTCATCTTTGTATATTTTCTTTTAGGTTCCCAAATGAAATCCAGTCAGGCCTTCTAGAAGTTATATCTCCATCACCCAATTTTTATCCAGATTTCTCACGGCTACGAGAATCTTTTGGAGACCCGAGAGAACGTGTGAGGTAACTTAAAAAAGTAGATCTTTTTTTGACCCCCAGTCATTATTAGATCTCAGATCAGCCCCGCATCAGACCTCAGATCAGACCCCCATTCCTCATTAGACCTCAGATCACGAAAACATCAGACATCAAATAAATAAATGAACTTTCATCAAGTGGGTCTTCCTGCATTCACTGCTTCCTGGTCTCCTCCGGGTGCCTTCCTGCACTGAGACATAATGTCTCACAGCGACCACTTTTGGGGGGAAATAAGGTATGTCTTGGGGCTAATGCACATGGCCGTAAATGTTTTGTGGTCAGCAAATCACGGATCCACAATACAAAGATTCTGTCCGAGGGCATTCCACCATTTATTTTTGGCTCCTGCAGAAATGTCCTATGCTTGTCCGCAAAATGGACACTAATGTTCTTTTTTTTTTTTTTGCTGATTGGCCATGCAGACATACGGATATGGAATGCCCACATCATTTCCGTTTGTTTTGCGGCCTCGTTGAAATAAATGGTTCCGCATACGGGCAGCAAAAAACGAAACGGAAACTGACAAAAAATATGTTAGTGTGCATGAGCCCTTTAAGAGCAAAAAATCCGGTACTTCTATCATTGCCGGCTGCTCAGTTATTGAGTTACTCTGTTACTAGTGTTAGGTGGTCTGAAGGTTCAGGCTGTCCTTTCCTCACACTTTACATTGCAGCTTTTCTTGTGTTTGTAGCTGTGTACAAGCGCAAGTCCATTATAATGTCAGTGCATAGACAATAAAATAAAAAATAAACTAATGACCACAAAACCACCAGGGATAAAAATAAAGTGCGATGATCATCTTATTACTGCAAATATACTGTAGTGTCTTCTGAAAGTGAAGCTCTATCTTGAGTTATACTGGAGAACTTTGTGTGATCATGTATTTATTTCATGGGTGCCATTGACTTTAAGTAGGCAGCATTTGCCTTCTGGATGACTGCTTCCCTGGCTATATAAGATCTGATAGCCTAACCTTCAGGAGCAAGATCCCTGATAACAGCTCACTATTAGGATAGCTGCTTAGAGGAAGAAATCTCTCAAGTGAACAATCCCTTTAAAGGGAATCTGTCACCTGCTTTTACCATTTTAAGCTGGCACCATCGCTATGTTGACTAAAGTACCTTATTTCCAGGACTCTTCTTTTTACTTATGTTCGTTTGGTAGTTTTGTTCTAAAAGCGATTTTTATGTTATGCTAATTAGGGTCCAAGGTGCCCAGAGGGGCGTTTTTTTTCACTCTCCGGTGCCCAGTGACGCCCCCCTGCAGTGCCCAGGAACGCCTCCTGATCATCAAATAACCTCCCACAGCCCGGCAAACGGTTCCGCCCCCTCCCCATGTCATAGTCTACCTTATAGATATGCCCCGTCCTCCTTCCTGTCTGCGGCCAGAAAACTCGCGCAGTCGCAGTACCGCCTGCGGCCTGCGCGATCATCAACGTCCTGAGGGCAACAGCGCTCAGGTCACGTCACTGGGCTCGGCGCATGCCCAGTGAGACTTTTGGGGCTGTTGCCCTCAGGAGGTTGATGATCGCGCAGGCGGTACTGCGCTTGCGCAAGTTTTCTGGCCGCAGACAAGAAGGAGGACGGGGCATATCTATAAGGTAGACTATGACGTGCGGAGGGGGCGGAACCGTTTGCCGGGCTGTGGGAGGTTATTTGATGATCAGGAGGCGTTCTTGGGCACTGCAGGGGGGCGTCACTGGGCACCGGAGAGTGAAAAAAACGCCCCTCTGGGCACCTTGGACCCTAATTAGCATAACATAAAAATCACTTTTATAACAAAACTACCAAATGAAAATAAGTAAAAAAAAGAGTCCTGGAAATAAGGTACTTTAGTCAACCTAGCGATGGTGCCAGCTTAAAATGGTAAAAGCAGGTGACAGATTCCCTTTAAGATATTGTAGCTATAAATTTGGCAGTTGATTGATTCATATTACTATTTTTTTTATGAATGTTCCAAAATCTCTAAATTTCCACATTGATTTTGATCTGACTATTTTCCATATATAAATAAGGTTAAAGTTATTTGTGAAATAAGCTTTTTCATAGCTACTATGCAGTGACATATATTTGTGTAACTAACAGTATACTTTTTTCCAGTATGTGTTTTCTATTGCTCTTTAATTTCCGTTAAGCGCTTGCCAGTTCTCCACATGGCTATGATAATAAAATGCGTTTCGTAATGATGTTTTTGAGTTTGGCATTACTGCCGAACAGCCTCAGTCATTCTGATATTCACTTTAGTGCTTACAAACCACTGACTTGTGGGTCCTGCCAGCACTGCAGGAGTCGTATACAACCTGCGATGCGCTCTGATTAATTAGAAGTAAATAACATAATCGTTAGACGCTCGTTCCAGCCACTAAATATAGAAGCTGTAATAGTCAGCAGCGCGGAAATATCCATCAAAGTAATTATCTTACACAGTTCATCCTGCCGAACTTCCAACTTGAACATTAATGTAAATCACTGTTTGTTTTGCAGGTGGAGGACGAAACAAAACCTGGATTATTGTTTCTTAATGATGTATGCTCAGTCAAAAGGCACTTACTATGTGCAGGTACGTGTATGCACTGTACTGCTCTGGCAGGGAAGACAACAAGGGAAAATATTATCTGATAACAAAAGAATTGTCAAAAATGGTTTGGCATAAATGTGCTTGCTGTGTTCTGGTTTTGAATCTTTTATACCCTTGTAGCTGTAAAACACAAATAAAATCTTCATTGTATCAACCATGTAGGTTAAAGGGGTTGTCTCACTTTAGCAAGTGGGATTTATCATGTAGAAAAAGTTAATACAAGGCACTTAATAATGTATTGTTATTACCAATATTGCCTCATTTGCTGGCTGGATTTATTTTTCAATCACATTATACACTGCTCGTACCTATGGTTATGACTAGGCTTGAGCAACTCGAGTTTCAGATCATAGATCTGACGTTGATTCGTTCAAAAACTTTGTGGATAATGCTGTTTCCGTACAGCATTAAAAGGTATTGGCTCCGTGGAGCCAAACTTCGTCTCTGCCAAAGTCGCGCGAGACTTTAGTGAATTGCTACTGCAAAAATTTTAAATAGAAATCCGAAGTAGGCTTTAGTACTCGCTGGTACCTCAATACCAAAGTCCACTTCAGATATTTTAAAATGTTTTTAAATATGCAGATATGATAAATACAGTAGTAATTCACCAAAGTCTTACGCGTCTTCAGGCGAGACAAAGTTTGGCTCTACGGAGCCAATACATTTTAATGCTATACAGCAGGGGTGGAGAACCTTTTTGCTGCCGAAGGCCATTTGGATATTTGGAACATTGTTTGCGGGCCATACAAAATTTTAAACTTAAAAATTTGACCGCTCTATTTGGTCAAACATGTAATTGAATTAGGGGTAATTGCAGAAATTGTGCTTCAGTTGAAAAAAATCTAGAGCACTGTATTTTTGCAGCACAAAATGGCACCTGCACTATAACTATATATATATATATATATATATATATATATATATATATATGTGTTACATATAGTACAGGCACCATTTGACCACACATAGCAGTCTAATTTTTTAGTTCAGAATGTTACATATTTAGTTCTTTATTTGGCATTAATGGCAGCCAAGCTCATCCCAGGGCGATCCAGAGAGGGGTTCGCCCAGTTTTCCCTCTCCCTACCATTGTCCCTGCCTCTTTTTTTGCAACTGTCCCTGCCTTTACCCCTTTCTCAGCCTCAGATCTGCCCCCCACCTCCATCAGCCTCTTATCAGACCCCCCAGCCTACATCAGCCTCAGATCAGACTCCCATCAGACCTCCCAGCCTCAGATTAGACCCTAATCAGAACCTCCCTAGCTTAAGATCAGACTCTCATCAGACCCTCAGCCTCAGATCAGACCCCCAGCTTCAGATGAGACCCTCAGCCTCAGACCAGACCCTCATCAGACCCTCCCCAGTCTTAGATCAGACCCTCCCTAGCCTCAGATCACACCCCCATCAGGCCCTCCCTAGCCTCAGATCAGCCCCCATCGGACCCCCCAGCCTAAGATCAGACCCCCAATAGGCCACCCAGCCTCAGATCAGAACCCCCAGCCTCAGGTCAGCCCCCATTAGACCTCAGATCAGACATTTAAAATAAATAAATAAACTTGCCTCTCCAGCTGATTCATTTACCCTCCCTGGTCTTCTTCCCGCCGCGCTGTACTGTGACTTGACAGCGCACGTGCGGGGCTTGTGAGAAGGCCAGGGAAGGTGAGTACAGACAGTGTAGTTCTCACCTTCCTGTGCCTCCCACATGCTAATGACCGCTTCCATAATGGTAGCGGTCATTAGCATTTTCACAATATGTTCTGGCAGGGGGCCACATGAAATGATCAATGAAAGGGGCCGTATGCGGCCTGTGGGCCGGAGGTTCTCCACCCCTGCTGTACGGAAACAGCATTAACATTGAAGTTTTTGGACGAATCGACTTTGGATCTATGATTCGAAGCTTGATTCTCTCAAGCCTAGGTACGACCACCCTGCAATCAATCAGTGGTGGTCGTGCTTGCACACTATAGGAAAAATCCTCCCTGGTGGCCAGGACCTTGAGGGCACACATAGGCTGGTGCTTTTTTCTGTAGTGCACAAGCACAGCCACCGCTGATGGATTGCAGGGTGGTCATAACCATGGAAATGAACAGTGTATAATGTGATGGAAAAATGAATCTAGCCAGTAAAGGAAACAATATGGATAATAACAATACATTAGTAAGTGCCTTGTATTAACTTTCCCTACATGATAAAAGCTATTTGCTGTAGTGAGAAAACCGCTTTAATATGGTCAGTTTTACGCTAAAATGTTTTCACCCTTTGTCGAATTAAATATCTATTCCATCTTGGAGGGCTAAGTTAAAGTTATTGAAGTTTTTAAGTTTCCATCACTTTTTAAGGGAAGAATAGCACTCTGTGTAACCCTCCTCCACTCGTATTGAGTGAAACCTCGTTGGAAACCATCATATAATAACGATGCCCGTTGTTGGTCTCCATATGTATTTTAGGGGAGTTGGTGCAGTCTTCTAATATAACTTAAAAGTGCTTTGACCTGATGACTGGTTCCCTTTAAGAAAATAGCTCTGGCCTCAGATAACTATTTAGATAGTATCACTTGAAAGACCATTATTGCATTCTTCTTTCCCTGCTAATACTAACAGATTTTGTATGGAGCTTTTAACCCAGCCCGTATGAGTTAAATTATACATTGAAGGCTGTGAGCCATTTGCAATGGAGGATTCAACAGGAGCCTCCATTGTAGATTTTGGCTAATATAAAAAAAAAAAAGTAGAACTACATGCAGCATTACTGTGACTGACTGAATGCCGGAATCCATACTGGAAATCCAACTGACCCCTTTCTATTCAGTGGAATCCCTCAGGCGCTAATGGTGTCCAGCATTTGCCGGACCCAGCAATTCTGTTTGCTGTTCCTGTATTGATACAGAAAAAGCTAATTTCACTGGAGGTATGAACCTAGTATAAGCTGGCCATACACTTTAGATAAATGTTGGCCAAATCCGCCAATTTCAGTGGGACTGATTGACTATATACCGGTAATCTGTATGTGAGCCTCCCAAATGTCCACCAATGGCAGATGGGGAAGGGGGGGGAAATGGCAGGCTTTTGGATCTCAATATGCTTAGTCCGTTTGTACTTAGGAGATAAGCTGCCGCCAGAGGTGTCTAGCAGCGGCCTACTCCACTTTCCCCACAGGCATGCCCAGCCGAGTATACATATATATATGGGGTGGTCAGGAAAGATTTCTGCCGGCCAACAGCTGTCTAATGTGTATGCCCAGCCTTACTGTACTATGTGCCTTTCACTGTATAATGTGTAATGACTGGTACAAGCGTTGGTGATGATTGTACTTTTTCCTTCCATCCTGGCAGCTGGAAGATGACATTGTGGCCAAACCCAACTATCTCAGCACAATGAAGAATTTTGCCCTTCAGCAGCCTTCTGAGGAGTGGATGATTCTCGAATTCTCCCAACTTGGCTTTATCGGTAAACTTTCCGCATATTATTTTTCCAATACTGCTATGTTTGCGCTTTCATTTTGATGCACATTTGGACATTTCCATATAGTATTGTGTATTCACCAGTATTTTGGAAGTCTTCATGGTTAATTTCCATGGTTTGGGGTTTGAATGAAATGTATTTGTATAGAATAGAATTTCAAAATAATCCACACCAAAGGCTTCCGTTTTTATAGAAATGTGGAGTGAATTTGTCCGGTAGCCTCAGCTGCATTCAGAGTGTTTTAACATGTCGTGAACATCAAATAAACAGAAATATTGTGGATTAATGGCGCAAGTGACCATGAAATCAGGCAGCAATCAGTTTTTATTAGTACGTTGTTGTAAGTGGATTCACTAATACATATTTAGGCTGTTATTCTTTTTTATTCTTTTCCATTTCTAAAGTACAACCGTCACCACAAAACGTACACCAGTACATGTGCTCTTAAATGATTTCCCATTAGCATCCCATGACTTCAAGAGGCCTAAGCCCAAATGAAAAATGAGGCCTAAGGCAAAAATGAATAAGCTTATGCTGTCTGAGCTTTGGCCAGTCTGCCAGAGACTCCGAGTATGGATGGTGCAAGAGGCCATATACTGTATGTCCAAAGAATATTTTTACCTCTCCACTTGTATGGATGAGTTTGAGTAGATAAAGCTCAGACCTTTTGCTTTGAACGATCCTTCTTTGTTGGAAGGGTCTGACAATAAGCTGGTCACAAGCTGCATGACTGCAGGAGCCCTAGCTGTTAGCCTTAAGGGTCCATTCACATGAGCGTAAGGGCTCCATGCCCATGCTGCAGACTGCAAGTTGTGGTCCACAATGCACGGGCAACGAGCGTGTGAATCCTGTATTGCAGTATGTTGCGGATTGCGGACCTATTCAAATCAATGGGTCCTCGGTACGGGCACAGAGTCCTTATAATTGTGTAAATGGACCCTAAAGTGGTTGTGCCATAAACTACTCTACTCTAAACTACTCTAACTCTACTTTTTTTTTCTAATTTACCAATTTGCAGCTTTCTCTTATCCCCCATGCTTGAATCCTACTTCTTGCTTTGTCTTGTGTTTGCTGTCCCAACATGCCTTAGGGCAGTGAGATATGTTCTGACATCAGCAGATCATGTGACACTAACCACACTCCTTTTTCTTACCAGTGACACATTAGATGGCTCAAGTACAGCTTGTAATGTACAGCAACTGAATATCAGAACAGATTTACCACAATGTGCAGTGGTAGTCTAATAACTTTAGAATGAGGATTGATAAATAGCGGTATTTGGGGAAAAGTGATATCTGTTAGGTAGGATACATTTTTATTAGTGGCACAACCCTATTAACTTAGAGAAAATCTGGCAGCAAGGGTTCAGTTCCCCTATGGCACCTGCGCAGGAGAAATTAAGCATTACAGAGTATTTTTGTAAAGATGGTTGCTTCCTGACATTTTCCTAACTTGGGATAAGAGAAGCTATTATTAGCTTTTCACAGACACATGTAATAGCTTCTGTAGCTTGGCAAAGTATAAAATATTTATATTAATGAGGTTGTAGATTTTTTGGTCAATAAAGCAAGTTAATTATTATTTATATGCTTTTGCTAATTGCACTAAAAATAACTATGAAAAAGTTTAAGAAAATCATTAAATAGCGAACACTTTATTTATGATATATGGGCTACAAAACAACTAATAAGAGAAACCTGTTTGGTATCATCATAACAGTAACAACCTGTACTATAAATCTGTGACACTATTTAAAGGTTATGTACACCTTTTTTATGATTGCATTTTACTCACTTCGGGCTTTGGGCTAAAAAAACTTTTTTTAATTGGTCTTTATTAAAAAATTCTGTCACAAAGAGTTAACTGTTTGTCTAGCTGTGTGAATCATACTTTTTTTAGGGTCATCTAATAACCCTTATCTCTAATTTAAATTGAAAGAGGTCACAGACACTTATTTAAGCCACATTCATATCAGTTAGATAAGAACTGAGCTATAATGAGTATTTATAATGTCAGAGAGCAGAGATAAGGAGCCCATCAGATTGGCTTGCTGATGGAGCAGAGAGAAAATTCAGATCTCTCTATTAGAGCATATCAGAACTGTACAGAAAAAAGGTTCCATATTTGTAATAAAGACCAATAAAAAAAAAATATTTTTAGCTCAAAATAAGTACATTGCAATCATTAAAAATTGCCCCGCAAAGGTGTACATAGCCTTTAACATAGGTGCGCACTGTAGCCTGACACTGTGCTACGTCCGGCAGAGACCAGGGATCGGGGAATGCCAGCGATGTCCACAGCAAAAGAGGTAAGTTCATTTATTTTTAATTTTGTCTGATGGAGCTTGGAGGTCTGATCTGAGGTTTGATGAAGCTTGGGGGTCTGATCTGAGGAGGAATGAAGGTCTAATGGGGATCTGATATGAGGTCTAAGGAGGAATGGGGTTATTATGGGGGTCTGATCTGAGCTATGAGGAGGAATGGGGGTCTGACAGGGATCTGATCTGAACTTTGATGGAGCTTGGAGGTCTGGTCTGAGGAGGAATGGGGGTCTGATAGGGGTCTGATTTGGGGTCTGAGGAGGAATAGGAGTCTGATCTAAGGTCAGATAGAGCTTGAGAGTCTGATCTGAGGTCTGAGGAACTTGGGATCTGGTCTGAGGAGGAATGGGGTCTGATAGGTCTAAGGAGGAATATGGTTATAATGCGGGTCTGATCTGAGGTCTGATGGAGCCAGAGTGTCTGATCTGATGTCTAAGGAGGAATGGGGTCTGATCCAGAGGTCTAAAGGAGCTTGGGGGGCTGACCTGAAGTCTGATGGAGCTTGGGGATCTGATGGGGGTCTTTTCTATCTTACACCAAAATAATAACCATATTTTTTGTGTCCGATCAGCACCTGAAGCTTTATATGCACTGTAATGGATGTTATTAGCAAATTATTTGAAAAATGATGGGCTGATATTCCTTTAGCTGTATGAACTATTGCATAAAACCCACGCCTCTGTTCAGTAATGTATTTGTAACATGTAGCCATGGCACTGCCTGTAAATATAACTTAGAATGTCTCCTGGAAGGAATTCGAAGCCTGAAAGTGTGAAAATGTAAATGTACAGACGTGGACAAAATTGTTGGTACCCTTTGGTCAATGAAAGAAAAAGTCACAATGGTCACAGAAATAACTTTAATCTGACAAAAGTAATAATAAATTAAAATTCTATAAATGTTAACCAATGAAAGTCAGACATTGTTTTTCAACCATGCTTCAACAGAATTATGTAAAAAAATAAACTCATGAAACAGGCATGGACAAAAATGATGGTACCCCTAACTTAATATTTTGTTGCGCAACCTTTTGAGGCAATCACTGCAATCAAACGCTTCCTGTAACTGTCAATGAGACATCTGCACGTCTTGCTTTTTTATGATTCGTTTTCAACAATGGTGTCCTCCTTGGTCGTCTCCCATGTAGTCCACTTTGGCTCAAACAACGACGGATGGTGCGATCTGACACTGATGTTCCTTGAGCATGAAGTTCACCTTGAATCTCTTTAGAAGTCTTTCTAGGCTCTTTTGTTACCATTCGGATTATCCGTCTCTTAGATTTGTCATCAATTTTCCTCCTGCGGCCACGTCCAGGGAGGTTGGCTACAGTCCCATGGATCTTAAACTTATGAATAATATGTGCAACTGTACTCACAGGAACATCTAGTTGCTTGGAGATGGTCTTATAGCCTTTACCTTTAACATGCTTGTCTATAATTTTCTTTCTGATCTCTTGAGACAGCTCTTTCCTTTGCTTCCTCTGGTCCATGTCGAGTGTGGTACACACCATATCACCAAACAACACAGTGATTACCTGGAGCCATATATATAGGCCCAATGGCTGATTACAAGGTTGTAGACACCTGTGATGCTAATTAGTGGACACACCTTGAATTAACATGTCCCTTTGGTCACATTATGTTCTGTGTTTTCTAGGGGTACCATCATTTTTGTCCATGCCTGTTTCATGAGTTTATTTTTTTACATAATTCTGTTGAAGCATGGTTGAAAAACAATGTCTGACTTTCATTGGTTAACATTTATAGAATTTTAATTTATTATTACTTTTGTCAGATTAAAGTTATTTCTGTGACCATTGTGACTTTTTCTTTCATTGACCAAAGGGTACCAACAATTTTGTCCACGTCTGTATGTGATTTTCTGTGGGTCTTATTCTAGTTGAGTATTTCTATCCCTTCTTAATATAACTAAGAATGCAGCAATATCCCATTGTTGTGCGTAAAATAACAATCATCCCTCCGAGCTCAACAACTCAATCACATTACTGTAGGAAACTAGATATAAATGCAAATTTCATGCTTCCTTTGCATTAAGCAGGTGGAGGGGATTCTGCGGGCATTTGTACAGAAGGAGGAAATAGTTAAGTAAGAAAATACCATAAGATATGAGGGAAAAACAGTTTGAGATGTTATTCGACGCCAAGAAACTTCCAGTTCCCACAACTATATAGTGTTCGCTGCCCGACAAGCTTGTATAATACAGAAGACAACTATTGTGCGTACAGTGATTGGGAAGACCAGTAAAATGTGCATTTCTCTCTTTCCATGTGTCTGTTTTAGAAGGTTTGCCAGTGTAGAATTTGATATTTCTCAACATTTTAATCTCAGTTGGCGGGCGCCCCTGTTTCCAAAGGGAGGACCTACAAACATTCCAGAAAACACATACACAGTATCTTAGAAAAGTGAGTACAGCCCTCATATTTTTGTCATTTTTTAAATTATATTTATTATTATCTTTTAATGGGACAACACTGAAGATATGACACTGATACAATGTAAAGTAGTCAGTGTACAGCTTGTATAACAGTGTAAATGTGGTGTGCCCTCAAAAGAACTCAACACACAGCCATTAACCCTTTAACCCATAAAACTATATATATATATATATATATATATATATATATACGGCATTATGCGTCTCCAGGTATATGGACCGTTCCTCTGCAGCGGGCCCCTCCATATAGCCATATCATATAGCCCGCACTGACAGGAAGTGGCGATCATGCTGCCCCTGTCATTTAACCCCTCAGATGCCGCAATCAATGCTAATCGCAGCACCTGTGAGTGAAGGCAGAGGGATGCAGCTCTCTCTTCCTTCCGATCGGAGCCCCAGCATTGAAATCACAGGGCTTCAATTGGTTGCAATGGCAGCCTAGACATTGCTGAAGCGATCCAGGCCTGCCATGGCATTGCACGAGGCATAGCTCTGAATGGAGAGTGTAAAAATCCTATTCACCTTAATAGATCGCTAGTAGGGTGAATAGGAGAGGGAATCAAATGATCCCATGTACTAGGCCCCTAAGGGGGCTAACACTTAAAAACAAAAAAACACCAATATATTAAAAGTTTAAATCACCCCGTTTTCCAATTTTACATAGAAAGATAAATAAAAAAATATTTTGAGTATCGCCGCATCCAAAAATGTCTGCACTATTAAAAAAAATGTTTTTAATTCCAGTGCGGTTAACGCCGTAAAATAAAAAAGAGAAAAACACACGATTTGCAATTTTTAGGGTCATCCTGTCCGTTATTATCTTGAATAACGGTGATCAAAAAGTCTTATATACTATAAAAATGGTACCAATAAAAACTACAGTGTGTTACGCCCTCATACAGCTCTGTAGACCGAAATATAAAAAAGTTATGGTTGTCAGAATATAGTTTTTTACTTTTTAAAAGTAGTAAAGCAAAAAAATATATATTCAATTTGGGTATCGCCGCATTCGTATTAAGCCGCAGAATAAGGACGTCAGGTCATTTTTAGTACATTGTAAACGCTGTGCTGTCAAAACCCCCAAAACCATGGCGGAATTCTGTTTTGTTTGTGTTTTGCCACACACAGATTATTATTTTTTTTTCCAGTTTTCTAATACAAGACATGGGAAATCAAATGTTGGCATTAAAACTTGCACCTTGTAACGCAGAAAATAAGCATTTTGGAGGAAAAATCCAAAATGTAAAAAATGGAAATAGGCCCGGTCTTTAAGAGGTTAATGTCTAAACCACTGGTAACAAAAGTGAATAGACATCTAAATGAAAATGGCTAAATTGTGCCCAATTAGCCATTTTCCCTCCCCGGTGTCATGTCACTCGTAAGTGTTGCAAGGCCTCAGGTGTGAATGGGGAGCAGGTGTGTTAAATTTGGTGTTATCGCTCTCACACTCTCTCATACTGGTCATTGGAAGTTCAACATGGCACCTCATGGCAAAGAACTCTCTGATTGCTCTACATAAAGATGGCTCCATCAGCCATCAGGTGTCAGCTCTCAGCCGTCAGGGGTCAGACATCAGTTGTCATCCCTCAGCCTAAACTCCATCAGCCGTCAGGGGTCAGATATCAGGTGTCAGCCCTCAGCCTAAACTCCCTCAGCTGTCAGGGGTCAGACATCAGGTGTCAGCCCTCACCCTAAACTCCCTCAGCCGTCAGGGGTCAGACATCAGGTGTCAGCCCTCACCCTAAACTCCATCAGCCGTCAGGGGTCAGACATCAGGTGTCAGCCCTCAGCCTAAACTCCCTCAGCTGTCAGGGGTCAGTCATCAGGTGTCAGCCCTCACCCTAAACTCCCTCAGCTGTCAGGGGTCAGACATCAGGTGTCAGCCCTCAGCCTAAACTCCCTCAGCTGTCAGGGGTCAGACATCAGGTGTCAGCCCTCACCCTAAACTCCCTCAGCCGTCAGGGGTCAGACATCAGGTGTCAGCCCTCACCCTAAACTCCATCAGCCGTCAGGGGTCAGACATCAGGTGTCAGCCCTCAGCCTAAACTCCCTCAGCTGTCAGGGGTCAGTCATCAGGTGTCAGCCCTCAGCCTAAACTCCCTCAGCTGTCAGGGGTCAGACATCAGGTGTCAGCCCTCACCCTAAACTCCCTCAGCCGTCAGGGGTCAGACATCAGGTGTCAGCCCTCACCCTAAACTCCATCAGCCGTCAGGGGTCAGACATCAGGTGTCAGCCCTCAGCCTAAACTCCCTCAGCTGTCAGGGGTCAGTCATCAGGTGTCAGCCCTCAGCCTAAACTCCCTCAGCTGTCAGGGGTCAGACATCAGGTGTCAGCCCTCACCCTAAACTCCCTCAGCCGTCAGGGGTCAGACATCAGGTGTCAGCCCTCCGTCATGCGCCTCCTGCCCCGTCTGCCGGTTCCTCCCACTTTATGAATGAGGCAGGCAGGTGGGGCAGGAGGCGCATGATGGAGAGAGAGAGAGAGATGTTAAGCTCAAGCTTCCGGCGCGGCGGCGAGTCTGCATGCCACCTTAGTTAGTAAGAACACCAGGGTTTGGGCTATTTTTACAAAGATTAAGCTTTACATGAGTATACTTTTACAGCTGTGTGCAGGGCCGACCCTGCCGCCAGTGTCCCCGCCTCCTCCCTCCCCACTGATACATTACTTATGGGGGATCTGTGGATGGAACTGTATGGGGGATCTGTGGATGACACTTATGGGGATCTGTGAATGACACTGTTATGGGAGGATCTGTGGATGACACATATATGGCATAAGATGTATCCCCATAACATATCCCCATAACAGTGTCATCGGTGAAAGGTCCTCTTTAAGGGTGTACTCACTTTTTTTGCCAGCAGTTTAGACATTATTGGCTTTGTGTTGAGTTATTTTGAAGGCACATAAAATTTACACTGTTATACAAGCTGTACACTGACTACTTTACATAGTATCAAAGTGTCATATCTTCAGTGTTGTCCTATGAAAAGATATAATAAAATATTTTTAAAAATGTGAGAGGTGTACTCGCTTTTATGAAATACTGTATGTAAGTTCCACCCTCTTTTAGACTTATTACACTGGGTAATCCATCTAAATACTATGCATTAATTGGCAAACTGGTCGAAGACTGCATCCTCATGGACCATTGTAATCAGGGACCCGCTGATCAGCTGTTTGAAGAGAATGCAGCACTCGTATGACCATTGTGCTCTCTGTTCACCTGCTCACCATCGACATTGCAGTGGTAAGCAGGTGTAGTTACAACTCCACTGTCCCATTCACTTCAATGGGACGGCTCCTTCCTATTGAAATGAGCAGGTAAACAAGGAAGAGAAAGCAGCATCCGTACAAGCACTTTATTCTCTTCAAACAGTTGATTAGCAGGGTGCCGGTAGATCTGAGTGCCGGTAGATCCCCAGCGATCTGATGATGATGACCTATCCTGAGCATAGTTCATCAATGTAGCAAAAGCTGAGAACCCCTTTAAGTCCTATGTGGACATACCTTTAACCTTACTCTATTTGACATGGTTTTGAGCAAGTATGAATTCATTTTGGTAAAATATTTACTGTCTAACATGAGGTCCCTATATAAATGAGTGTATTGTTGTCTGAAACCACCAAGAATTTATATTGGGAGCTCCAGAATCTCTCGTGACAGATGATGTCAGGGGAGACAGTAATTGACTGATCTTTTTTTTTCACCCGAGAGATAAGCCACCACATAGGTGTCTGGCAGCAGCTTTGTCCCCTCTCCCCGTTGATTACACATATACGTATGTGTGTGGAAAAGTCGGGAGGTATTTGGTAGAGATAGCTGTCGGACGAACAATCATTCAGTCAACAGCTTTTGAATGTGTATTGTTGCCCAAAGAGCATTTAGAGAGCCTTGGCCATGTACAATGAAGATTTAAACTCAGTGGCACTGTTGCATTGAGTTTGTACACTGCCTGTCCCAAAAAAAAAGTTGCCACCTGAATTTAACTAATCTAATAGTTATGAGCTTCCTATTGGATAATTACTGCATGGGCGGTTATCTTTCATCTGGCAATAAGTTATTTAACCCCAACAACCTTGTCGAAAGACATATCTCGTGGTCGTGGAAAAGATGTTAGTCTGTTTGAGAAGCGTCAAATCATTGTCATGCATCAAGCAGAGAAAACATGCAGAAACTACTAAAATTGGGTTAACTGTCCAACGCATTATTAAAAACTGGAAGTATAGTGGGGACCCATCGTATATGAGGAAGAATTGTGGCGGTGAAAAAATCCTGAATGATCATGATCGGCGATCACTTAAAAGTTTGGTTAAATCAAATTGAAGAAAAACAGTAGAACTCAGGGCTATGTTTAATAGTGAAAGTAAGAGCATTTCCACACGCACAATGCGAAGGGAACTCAAGGGATTGGGACTGAACAGCTGTGTAGCCGTAAGAATACCACTAATCAGTGAGGCAAACCAGAAAAAAAGGCTTCAATTTGCTAGGGAGCATAGAGATTGGACTCCATGGAAGACGGCCATGTGGTCTGATGAGTCCAGATTTACCCTGTTCCAGAGTGATGGGCGCATCAGGGTAAGAAGAGAGGCATATGCAGTGATGCACCCATCATGCCTAGTGCCTACTGTACAAGACTGTGGGGGCAGTGCTATGATCTGGGGTTGCTCCAAGAATGAGGTCAGTTGACTACCTGAACATACTTAATGACCAGGTTATTCCATCAATTGATTTTTTCTTCCCTGATGCCAAGATGACAATGCCTGGATTCATCAGGCTTAAATGGTGAAAGAGTGGTTCAGAGAGCATGAGACATAATTTTCACACATGGATTGGCCACCACAGAGTCCAGACCTTAACCCCATTGAGAATCTTTGAGATGTGCTGGAGAAGGCTTTGCGCAGCAGTCAGACTCTAGTACTCTATCATCATCAATGCAAGATCTTGGTGAAAAATTAATGCAACACTGGATGAAAATAAATCTTGTGACATTGCAGAAGCTTATCGAAACAATGCCACAGCGAATGCGTGACTTTTTTTTTTGGGGACAGGCAGTGTATGTTCTCTGCGTGTTTGTGTGGGTTTCCTCCCACACTCCAAAGACATACGGACAGGGATCTTAGATTGTTGTGCCCTTCTTTTCCTATTTCTATTAAAAATTTATAGATAAAGGTACTGATGGGTGGTTCCTGTTGGGGGGAGGGGGTGTCTCTGCATAGTCTTTCACTGGTAGCACTAATTGGACAATGCCAGACTGCGCGGGGTCACCCCTCCCCCAAATGGTAACTCCCATCTGTATCTTTGTCCATAAACTCTAGAAAGTATCTCTAGAAAGAATACAAGAAGAATGGCACAACATAGTCATAAGAAAACATGTGGAAGACATGTCGAGAGTGGTGAGAGGTCCTCTTTAACATAATGAGTGCTAAATGTGTCCTCTGTATAGCTCTTTCTTTTGCACTGCGGCACTTCTATTATCCGTGGGGTATCATACGTATGGGCTAAAGTTACCTACTTAGGGGTTGCATGGGCGTAGGGATCACCATAGCAGCCATAGCAATGGCTATGGGGCCCAAAGCCACTGGGGGCCCGGGCCATGGGTAAGGATTATTATTATTTTTTTTAATTCATGTGGCGTAGCTACAGGGGTTGCAGGCCCCTCCAGGACAGACAGAGAAAGTGCTATCTGCAGGGCCTGCAGGCTGTGGGCAGTGCGATAGGGCGCAGCCAGAGGCAGAGAGACATACCTGCAATGAGGAGATGGAGTGGTCCCGCTCCCAGTCTGGGCGGCAGTCCAACTGGCCGGAAGTGGAGGAGGCAGAGCGTACAGCGAAGCTGCGTGCTGCTGGGCCTGGCAGTGCTGCTGGAGTGTGGGCGCGCAGCCGCAGACGTTCAAGTGGCTGTGAGGTGAGGGCTGGCTGACTCTGGGACTGGTAAAACTTACTCTGGAGTCCTGGACCATTATATCTGGGGAGGAGGGGGGAGCAGCACCCTGGTGGTCTGGACCAGTACATTTAAGGAGAAGGGGGGAGCAGGACCCTGGAGGTCTGGTCTGGACCATTATATAGGTGGGAAAGGACACTGGAGGTCTGGACCATTATATCTGGGGAGGAGGGGGGAGTGGGATCCCCAAGGTCTGGACCATTATATCTGGGGAGGAGGGGGGAGCAGGACCCTGGAGTTCTGGACCATTATATTTAAGGAGAAGAGGGGAGCAGGATCCTGGAGGTCTGACCATTATATAGGGGGGAACAGGACACTGGAGATCTGGACCATTCTATTTAGGGGGGAGCAGGACCCTGGAGGTCTGGACCATTATATAGGGAGGAGGGGGGAGCAGGACCCTGGAGGTCTGGACCATTATATATTGGGAGTAGGGGGAAGCAGGATCCTGGAGGTCTAGACCATTATATTTAAGGAGAAGGGGGGGGATCAGGACCTTGGAGGTCTGGACCATTATATTTAAGAAGGGGGGAGCAGGACCCTGGAGGTCTAGACCATTATATTTAAAGAGAAGGAGGGAGCAGGATCCTGGAGGTCTGGACCATTATATAGGGGGGAGCAGGACCCTGGAGGTCTGGACCATTATATTTAGGGAGGAGGGGGAAGCAAGACCCTGGAGGTCTGGACCATTATATAGGGAGGAGCAAGACCCTGGAGGTATGGACCATTATATATTTGGAGTAGGGGGAAGCAGGATCCTGGGGGTCTAGACCATTATATATGGGGAGTAGGGGGAAGCAGGATCCTGTAGGTCTGGACCATTATATGGGGAGTAGGGGGAGCAGGACACTTGATGTCTGGACCATTATATCTGGGGACTGGCGGTGGAAGATTTAGGGTGGGAGGTCTAGGAGGGGTGTGGGGATGTTGGGGTGGGAGGTCCTGGAAGGGTGTTTGGGTGGGCGCTGTGGAAGGGATGGGGGTCTGAGAGGTATGTGGGGGTGGGAGATGGGGGGCCCATAAAAAATGTTGCTATGGGGCCCAGTCATTTCTAGCTACGCCCCTGACATAAGAGCTGTCTATATGGATGTCACATGGCAGGTCACATGACAGCCGTCAAGATGTAAAGGAAGTTCATAAAGCTGCATTTGAATAATATGAACATATCTGACCATGTGTATTATAGTCTCTTTGGAGTCACAAAATGAAGGGCCTGGTGTGGTAGCAGCCGTGGGATTTACAGGACCAGTGACCTTTTAGAATATAGCAATCTGTATAGGAGAGTGAAATGTACATATGTAATTATACATTGTACCTTGTAAACACATTCTACAATGTCACCAAGTGAGAAATACATCTATATTTCATTCTGCGATGATAGATCCAAAAACTTACAAAATAGCATTTTGATGACAGATGCACTTACATTTTTCAAAAGCTGTTTGGGAAATGCTGTGGGCGGCTCTCATGGTACAGTTTTTAATTATAAGGCCCATTTCTTCCATTTTTCTTTTTTGGGTTTTCAACATATTCCTGACTTGTGTAGCTTGGAATTTCTATGATAACTCTTTCTAAAATGCTCCATCACCTTGGGGGACAGGAATCCAGTTACTGTCGGTTCTTTGAAGAACTGGCACATTTTTAAAAGGGTTCTCCGGAAGGTGCCAGCAGTAAATAAGCTGTATTGTATGTCATGGCTAGAAGAAGAAATCTCTCTGACCTGTTTGTTAATCTCTCAGTAAAAGGTTGACAGACTTGGTTGGACAATTTTTGACACTCTTCAGTATGAATTTTGCACCGCTTGCCCCTACTCGTGGAAAGATCAACATTTCATCTTAGAGCCAGCAGTTCATAGAGGAACGGATTTACAGTTTGTTGTCAGAGCCATTATCGCTCCGTCTGACATTTACTATATTGATAAAATGTGATGACAAAGCGTAGAAGACCTTAGGAAACAGGAGTACATATCCTACATCATGTATGCCCTGAATGGTCACACATCCGTTCTCCCCAGCCTTTTATGGATTAGTTTTGTACGAGTTTGTAATATGGTCCCTTTAGAAACGTAGGGTAACATTGTACCAGATTCTTACTAAATATGAGAAAATGGCATGCTCTATTTAATGCTGTATTATGGAGTTATTCTCTCCTAGAAATACTACCTCTTGGGCAGAATATGGTACATTTCTGCACAGAGGCACGGAGTAGGTACATTTAGTGCCAAAGTCTTCATGATTCTGAATTATAGGGAATTTTTAGGCATCAAGAACAATATACGAGGTGATATGGATTTAAGTGTTTTTATATAGTTTTAGATTTATTGTGCTTGTTAAGTGTAATTGTATATGAATGGGCATGCCTATATGAGGTGATATGCTCTCACTATTCTGTGTACATAGAGTGTGCGTTAGTTTTACTTACAATTAGGCTGCCTGAATACGGTGCGGATTATGTGATTTTTTTTATTTTCACGCAGATTTTTGTGCAGAAAAACTGCAGCGTAATACTATACTAGCAAAGTGAATGAGATTTGACAAATCTCAGGTACACTTTTCTTTTTTTCTTCTGTGTGGAAATTGACCTGTTGTGGGGATTTTAAAATCTGCAGCATATCAATTGTTTGTGGGATTCTACACCTTCTGTAGAGGGGTTTTCACCATAGACTTTAATGTGGTAAATAGAAAATCTGCACCAAAATGAACAAAGAACACACCAAAACTACAATAAATAATGCAGATTTATATGTGGTTTTGGTGTGGATGTCATGCAGGTTTTCTGTTTAACAACCCCATTGAAGTCTATGGGGAAAACCACTGCACAGAAGGTGTGGAATCGCACAAATAATCGACATCCTGTGGATTTTAAAATCTGCACAACAGGACAGTTTCCCCACAGAAAAATAAGCTAAATATACATGACATTTGTCAAATGTTATTCACTTTGCCTGGTACTGTATTATGTTGCAGTTATTCCGCACATAATCCACATGTGTGCAGGCACCCTAATAGACCCACATCTGTCAGGCGTATCTTTTTGGACATGTTGCCCTTGAAAGAATGGAGAAATTCATGACATGTTTTGTATTCTGTGCCGGGGAAGACTACAGGGTCTGTAAAGGAACGTAGACGTAGATTGCTGAGCTATGTAGTCCAGTTCCAGCTGAGAAGCCAGTATTACTCAGTGTCTTCCAGCCATAGAGAATTCACAGCTCTATAGTAGGGCGACATGCGGGCCTGCTGTGTGCGCACATCATTGATGAATGAAAATATCACCGATAGAAATGGCACATCCTGGTTCCCGGGGGAGGAAGAAGAACACCCGTGGAACAAATATAGAGTTTTATCATCATCGCTTAACAGATTTGACTAATTATAGCCTATTTCAGGGAACACTGCAGTGAAATAAAATGAAGCATATTTTCTAGAGTTCTTATAGCTGAGGAAGGTTTATTAACACCCTGCAGAATTTCATTGCAAAATCATGTCATCCATTGTAGGGGATTTAATTTGCAGAATTTACTAGAAACAGTTTCTAGAAAGGATGAAATTACTTTCTTGCTAAAATTAGATTACTAAGTGGAATGACAGGACGTATGCGACGCACGGGCTCATATCATCCTGTGTATGATTATCAGTCATTTCCGGTTGCTCCTCTCATCCAGTTGGAGCCTGTGGTGCATCCGTCCACGGCCTTTCTAGGCCCTCTTGGTAGTTGACATGTAAAGTTATGTGGAAATGCAGGCAATGCTTGTATTATTGACACATTTTCTTATCCACTTATGATGTTTGTCTTTTGACTGCTTTCTTGCCAGTAAAAAGTTGACCATTAAAAACAAAACTTTGTTAACCTTAAGCTGGCCATTCGCAATACATTGACGTCTACCAAACCTACTGATATCTGTGGGTTCAGCCTACTATCTACAGTGTATGGGGCCTCCTGAGTCTCCCCTGATGGCTGACGTTAGGAGAGATAAATATTGGGCATGTTGGATTTTCAACTGCTGTATCCTTTTGTTCTCAGGAGATGAGCCACTTTAGATTTGTCTGACAGCTGCTTTCTCCCTATTCACTACATATGCATGTTTAGCAGGACAGGTAACTGGCGCCTGAACAATCCTTTGGACCACAACTATCTCCTGTGTAAAGCCCAGCTTTAGTACTGTGGAGTGGTGACAGTCTTCAGGAGAAGTCCTAGGTGCAGAAGGTAATGATGGCACTTTGTCACTAGCCAGACAGGAGGGTGACTAGACTGGTTTTCACCATAAGCTATAGCCTCATCCGTCTGGGGCAGGCATTTTCACAGATGTTTTAAGCCAGTTTAAAGGGAATCTGTCACCACAATTGTGGACTGTTATGCTGCACATAAAGAGTCCAAATCACTATGTTTTTATTTTCTTACTGCCCCCTGCTGTTAGCACTAAAAACTGTGCTGAAATACACAGTCCATGCCGCTCTGCCGTGCCAATATAATGGAAACGATTGCTGTGTGCATGCAGAGCAGTCCTGACAAAGTATTTTAGCACAGCTTTAATCTTTGACAGCGGGGGAACATGGGGAAGTAGGAAAATAAAAAATAGCAATCTGGACATCATATCTAGTACTACTGGTGTATTACAGCACTTAATTCCGGTGACAATTCCCACCTACATGGTAATCTGCTGCATTTTGGTGTCCCTTTCTTGGTGCTGATACACCAAAAATATAAAGCCAACTAGGACAGCCAAATATTAATCAGTGAAAAATTGGCTGTAAAGCTTTTAGACATACTGTAAAATTATAACCTGGGTTGCAATGCAGGGCAGCCTATTGGACTATGTTGTGTCGGATGGTAACTTGCCACCGGATCATGTCTGTTCATGTGGTAGTCTGCCAGTAGATGATGCAGTCTATGGATAGAAATCATGGGCATGCAATTGAAAGCTACGAAGAGTGAATACATTTTGTCAGCTCCTCTGGGAGGAGGGAAGATCTTTATTTTGCGATCCATCAAAGGTTCCTTTCAGACCACAGTGGCTCAGCCACTCCAGCTTGTAATTTCATACAAGTAGCTGCTTACTCAGAGATGAAGTTGGAATACAATGGGAGGTAAACAGACAAACTCTGGAAGCAGTTCTCAAGTCTTTTCGGTGAAAGCAGTTCTATTAACAGTTGAAAAACAATATAGAGTTATAAGGGTAGCCACCTAGGAGCAAACTTAACCCTTGCCAGTAATGCGTGTCCAAATAAACAAAAACACTTGCCTTTCTACAGTCCTGCCAATCCAGCCCTACAACTCCCTTCCCAACCATTTCAGGTCCCCGCTCCATCAGAAGTGTTTTGTCCCCAGTACGTCATTTGAATATGAGACAGCTGTCCCTATTAAAGTGAATCGGATGGCGGAGTTGTTATTACACCTGCTCACTGCTGCAGTTTTGAAATCGAGCAGGTAAACACAGAAGAGAATACAGCTGTATTCTGTTGAAACAGCTCATCGGGGTGGGGGGGGGGCAGAGTATTGGACGTCGGGCCCCTGCCAATCTGATATTGCTAATGTATCCTGAGGATAGGTCATCAATATAGCAAAAGTGGAGAACCGCTTTAACTTAAAAAGGTTTACTTAAAGGGGGTTCTCAGGGAATTAGGAAAATGAAAATACTTAAATATTACTTTATTATAAATATATTCCTAAATACCTTTCATTAGTTATAATAGCTAATTTTGTCTAGGGAGCAATCAATAGGAAAATTAAAATGGCCGCCATCCTATTAGTACACAGAAAACCTGTCCTAATCACACAGGCAGACAAGTTACTTCAGATTAGTGAGCCAAAGAGCTGCCCGATCTTCTTCTATGATCCTGAATACAGTTTAATATGATCTAAATATCTGTAGGAATGGAGTTCATGAGGAGGCATGAAGTACAGAGAAGAGGTGGGGAGCAGCAGCACTTGTATCACAGCCCCAGATTACTAAAATCTATCCTGTCCGTCCTCTCTGTACTTCCATATCCTCATGAACTTGATTCCAACAGAGATTCAGGTGAAGATCATATTAAACTGTATTCAGTATCATAATCCCTGACAAGTAAAGCAGAGAGGAGTATGAGGCAGCTCTTTTGCTCAGTGTTGTGAAGTAACTTGTCGTCCTGTGTGATTAGGACAGGTTTTGTGTGTATTAATAGGACTGTGGCCATTTTATTTCTCCTGATGATTGCTCCCCAGACAAAATCAACCATTATAACTAATGAGAGGTATATGGGAATATATTTACAATAAAGTAATATTTAAGTATTTTTATTTTCTAAATTCCCGGAGAACTCCTTTAAATACTCATAACCTATACTCATGATCATCAGTATCTGATTTGATGGGGGTCCAAAATTCAGGACCCCTGCCAAACAGCTGTTTGAGAAGGCACTGGTGCTCCTGTCAGTGGTGCCGCCTTCTTTGTGCTTACCAAGCACAGCGCCATACATTGTATAGTGGCTGTGCTTGGTATTACAACTCAATCCCATTCACTTGAAGGAGGCTGAGCTATGCCTAGACCACGTGAGCGATGAACGTGTAGTCACTCGCCCTAGGAAAAGCTGAAAAAAGGCCGCTGTGTTGCTGCAAGCGCCAGTGCCTTCTCAAACAGCTCGTTAGTGGGAGTCCCAAACATCAGGCTTTACAACGCCTTGTGGCCCCTCAGCCCTCCTGGCTGAGACCACACAGAGCCTTTCAGGCTTCCTCTGCCTTTCTCCCTCCAAGTCATACACAGAGGGTGGTTTTATCCTTCCTTGATTACAGCAGTAGGCCTTACCGGTGATCACCTCCGAGAAAAGACTTATGTAGTGGAAGGGTGTGCACTGGCAGAGCCCACTACCAAACCTATCCCCCAGTTCACATGAAATCCAGCCCAGAACAACATCTAGACAAAACAGTCTCCGCAATCTACACTTTGCTGAAACCACTGCAGCTTTCTGGATTTCAGTTATCTCACCCAGCTGAGGTATCTGGGTGGGATATACACGCCCTCCCAACACTTATACTGTACACATCACCACTATATATATTGTGGGGTTTTGCTCTGGTAGATAGGGTAAGCGGGCAAGTTCTTAATGCAAATATCAGTGAGGCAATTGCACAAAAAAGCACGTAACTTTTTAGTCTTGGTGTTAATTCACACACAATGGAAAGTTCATATAACACAAGTCACCTTGCTGGCGGTTCTGTCTCCAGTAGTCCACAGGAGACTTTAGGGGGCCTGTTTCCCCAGCATGCGGCTCTTAGCCCTCCAGCACGGCACAAAGCCTCAAATGCCAAAAACAGAGACATCTCTGCTGAGCCCAGCTGCCTATTTAAGGACAGCCAGGTGCTGGTAAAACCCGGACCGACACTTTAACTCCGGTCTGGTATTTGACCTCACCTGGCTGCCGCACATGCTGGGAGGAAAATACCTGCCTTGCCAGACACAACCCCTTACTGTGTTACATACCCCCCCCCTGTTCAACCCTGAAGGGGTGGACACATGCCAGACAATGCACCCGGGACAGGGCATTCGCGTTTCCCTGCAACTGGCCTGCTCTGTGTTCTACTGAGAACTTAGAGTTCTGCAGAGACAAAAACCATCTCGTGACCCTGGCATTCTTGTCTTTGGCCTGGCTCATCCACTTGAGAGGGGAGTGGTAGTTCAGCAAGCAGAACTTTCTCCCCAACAAATAGTAGCAGAGAGACTTGATAACCAGGCACTCTCTCTCGACTATACTGTACCTGGTTTCGGCTGGGGTGAGCTTGCGGCTTAGGAAGACAATGGGATGCTCCTCCCCATTGACTTCCTGACACAGTACAGCACTGAGGCCTACTTTAGTTGTAAATTATTGTTTTATTGAGAAATAGAACAAAGGCATTACAATCTTTAAACAGTGCAAATTAGGGTATCCGTCACCATTATAATTGCATGAGTACATAAGAGGCCTATTTTGGAGGCATCCGTTTGTACCACGAACTCCCTCTTGAAGTCGAGCGTCACCAAAACCGGTGACCCACACAGGTCCGACTTCAAAGCGGCAAAAGCCTCTTCCGCCCGATCATCCCAGCGAACCATCACTGATTTTCGGCCCTTCAAGAGCCCTGTCAATGGCGCGGCTAGAGTAACCAAGTGGGGAACAAACCTCATGTAATAGCCCACCATTTCCAGGAATTACTTTATTTGCCTAGTGGTGACCGGTCGGGGCCAATTCCGTATCATCTCTATTTTGTTCACTTGGGGTTTGATGACTCCGCGCCCAATGACATACCCCAGGTACTTAGTCTCGTCTAACCCTATCGCACATTTCTTTGGGGTTAGAGGTTAGGCCAAAGGATGAGACAGACGGGAAATCGGATGCCAAACAGGAACACAAACCAGGTGAGTAACTTGCAGGAAGGAACTCAATAACAGGCAATCTATGGCCAGTAGATTGCCTGTTTAAATAGGGTGCTAGTGGAGTCATGTGACATGGCCAGCATCACATGACTCCTGAGTTCCAATACAGCCGAGCGCCATCAGCCCCAGTGTGGGAACGGGCGAATCCGGGTGCGCTGATGACGCAAGCACGCCTCAGCTGTCTCCGCCTCCTTGAACCATGCACAGAGTGCATCGTGACAGGAACTTCATCTTTCAGCCCAAACGACCCAAAGCATACATTCAAATCAACAAAGGAATGGCTTCACCAGAAGAAGATTAAAGTTTTGGAATGGCCCAGCCAGAGCTCAGACCTGAATCAGATAAAAAAAAATCTGTGGGGGGATCTAAAGAGGGCTGTGCACAGGAGATGCCCTCGCAATCTGACAAATTTTGCAAAGAAGAGTGTGCAAATCTTGCCAAGTCAAAATGTGCCATGCTGAGAGACTCATACCCCAAAAGACTGAGTGCTGTAATAAAATCAAAAGGTGCTTCAACAAAGTATTAGTTTAAGGGTGTGCACACTTATGCAAGCATATTATTTTATTGTTATACTTTTTCTTCCCTCTACCTAAAATAATTCAGTTTGTTTTTCAATTAAGTAGTACAGTTTATAGGTCACATTAAGGTGGTAAAAGTTCTGAAATCCACTGTGTATATATATAGTGTGTGTTACTTGTTTATTATGCTTGTATCCCTAATTTGTTCCACATTGTATACTCCCACTGATGATGATACGTATAATATATTTTTAACTATTACATCTCTTTTCATTATTCGGCTAGTGCATAGAGGGAGGGAGAAAAAGCATATGTGACTTTCCACTCGACAGACTACTTTTTAGCCTTGTATTTAGTCCTTAAATAACATGCACAGCGCAGGAACACAGCACGTGAGTGGCAGATCTTTTTTACAGTAAAGTAGAGCAAGGTAAAATGGAAGTGTTTGTAAATGTATACCCCTTTATGAGACCTTTAAGGTCTAATAAAACAGCAACGTATGCAGCCACTTGGTGAAGGCCCCAATTTTGCCTCTTCTGTTGCCATAGCAGCCAACACAGTCGGATGCATTGGTCTGTGGGAGATGAGGATGTGAAAGAAAACAGGATTCTGATTCTTGTAACTTCAGCTATTATGGCTTATATAAACCTCTCTTGCATAAATTTAACTTGCTACTTGTTATGAGTGACACTAATTTGGCCATTGTGGGTGCTCTGCGGGTTTGGTGTCCTTTCGCGACTTGCTTCCCGCTAATGAGTGCAGTTGGTGTATATTTGCACCTGAATTGTGGGAATTTGCATGCTTAAAAGCAAGCATGTTGCAGCTCTTCCAAAAGAGAATATGAGTTAACCTGTTTATTGCCAACAGCACCGCTCAGCTGATAGCTCGCCAAAGCTTTGATCTATAAGAATTGCATGTGCTGATATTTGTATAGGTGAAGCCGCTTTTATGTACTGTGTGCAGACGTTCCCTTTTCTGATGCTGGTTAACACTTTCACACTCCTAAACACTTCCACCTCCACTTGCATCAGAAGCAAAACAATTATTAATATGTGCTCACCTCTTGAAGGGAACTTGTCACCGGGTGTGTATGGAGGACATGGGTTGCTAGATGGCCGCTAGCACATCCGCAATACCCAGTCCCCATAGCTCTGTGTGCTTTTATTGTGTAAAATAACAACGATTTGATACATATGCAAATAAACCTGAGATGTGTCCTGTGCCTGAGATGAGTCCAGCGTGAAGGAGCCCAGCACCGCCCCGCGTCCTCAGAATCTCCTCCTTGCTCCCCGATGTCAGAAAGCTAGAGCGCCGTAATCTCGCGATGCGCGAGCTAGCGCATACTCAGTTCGTTCCCTGAGGCTGATGCCAGCACAGGGAAGGAACACTATGACGACACTGCACATGCGCTAGCTCGCGCATCACGAGATTACGGAGCTCTAGCTTTCTGATGTCGGGGAGCAAGGAGGAGATTCTGAGGATGTGGGGCAGTGCTGGGCTCCTTCACGCTGGACTCATCTCATGTACAGGACACATCTCAGGTTAATTTGCATTTGTATTAAATCGTTTTTTTACACAATAAAATTACACAGAGCTATGGGGACTGGGTATTGCGGCCATCTAGCAACCCATGTCCTCAGCTCTATACACAAAATCACGGTGACAGGTTCCTTTTAATGTTTGTGACGCATCTGTGCAGGGCCATGCGCCAAAGTAGGGAGCAAGGGAGCGGGTGTAGATTCCCGCTGTAATACATGCCAGCTTCCTGACGTAGATTATAATTATGGTAATGTGACAGTGAGCGGTGCCTAAAACCACCAAAACGTTAGTGTGCAACAGACTTTCCGACTTTTTGACCCCAGTTTTCAGCCACAGAGGGGATGATAAATTGCACCTCTAGTTTGTTTAGAGAGTATGCTGCCAACAAACAATGATTTTGATGCCTGTATGAAAGATGTGATCAGTGGCAGATTGGCAGACATGCTCACGGGGAACAATGATCAAGAACAATCTTTTGTCCTATCACCACCTTGAGTAAATGAGCCTTAAATTATTACCATCTATGACATTTATTGCACATCCCATAGGCTCCTCCTCTGGGACCCGCGCCTATCTCAAAAATGGGTTCCGTCAACCCCAAGCTTGTGGCTGCTGTGAATCAAAGGTGATTGTGCAAGAACAAGCATGTTCATCTATTTTTGAAAATTCCAACGAAGTGAATGGAGAGAAACATGCCACCCCTCTGTTCACTGGAGCTATGAGTCAGGGGACTTTCGCGCAGTGTTTTTTTAAAGTAAATTTTTCAGTGGGTGACTTGCTGCTATTAATGCGGCCCTGATTGCAGCAAGAAAGTTCATGTTTTTTCTTGTCATGGCCATAAAACTAAGGGCCCCTATTGAGAACAATGGAAGGCAAATTTTGCCCGTTAAAGCCCCCTAAGTACACTTTATGTTGAACAGCCCATGCTATGACAGGCTTTAGGAAAGTCTTGTGGATACATAAACCAGGCCTAAGCACCAGTTTGTTATGTATATATGTAAACTTTGTGAGTATTACTAATAGGCTTATCAATGTTACTGTGTTAATTAGGCAAGTGTTATTGGGCCAAGATCTGAAGTGTACTCCAGGTAATGTAAACAGCATTTTGGAGCTCATTTGATGGCTGTTACTATTCATGAAATATACATACAGCACAAATCATTGCCGCGAAGGAGCTACAAATTAATCTCTAAGCTCTGCTCAGGTTTTTGATATATTTTTCTTGAAGATTTCTATGATTTATTCCTGAGCCATTCTTAGTACACATTTAGAATTATTGGGCTGTATTTTATTTTGTCTTTCCCTGTGCCTGACAATAAACGTTATGTAAAAAGATTAAATGGGGATCATGCCCATTGATCAGGTCATGTTTAGATGTGTAGTGTTGTTTGGATAGAGTATAATAGACCTGTATTATGGTTATGTCTGGTGATCATGTCATGTTGAGAAATGTAGTGTTGTCTGTATAGAGTATTATACAATTGTATAATGGTTATGTCCATCGGTGACGGATCATAATATGACCGGTTTTGGCTGCTTCCCAGGGCTCTATACCTCAGAAGGGCCTATAGCTGCCCAAGCAAGCTATGAGGCAAGCAGAGCATAGAGAGCGGGAATGATGGCAGAAGTGAGTTGTTGAGTGTGAGTCTAGACTACTACCCTGACTTAGTCTGACCTAGGCTGTCTCTGTTATGAATGTTATTATAGCTTAGCGGTGGGTGGCAGAGGCTCACTATATACTGGATGCTTTGTGGTGTTACACTACAGACTGCCTTCTGCGGGGTGTTACACTATATACTGCCTTCTGCGGGGTGTTATTCTATATACTGCCTACTGTGGGGTGTTATACTATATACTGCCTACTGTGGGGTGTTATACTATATACTGCCTACTGTGGGGTGTTATACTATATACTGCCTAATGTGGGGTGTTATACTATAGACTGCCTGCTGTGAGGTGTTCTACTATACACTTCATACTGTTGGTTGTTATACTATATACTGTGTACTGGGAGATATTATACTATATACTGCCTGCTGTGTGGTGTTATACTATATACTGCATACAGTGGGGTGTTATTCTATATACTGCCTACTGTGGGGTGTTATACTATATACTGCCTACTGTGAGGTGTTGTACTATAGGCTGCCTTCTGTGGGGTGTTATACTATATACTGCCTACTGTGGGGTGTTATACTATAGACTGCCTGCTGTGAGGTGTTATACTATACACTTCATACTGTGGGTTGTTATACTATATGCTGTGTACTGGGGGATATTATACTATATACTTCCTACTGTGTGATGTTATACTATATACTGCATACTGTGGGTTTTTTTACTATATACTACCAACCGTGGAGTGTTATACTGTATACTGCATACTCTGGGGTGTTATATACTATGAGGGCCCTGGCTGTTACATTATGTACTATTGTATCATGTTAGTTGGTGTTTTACATGTACCTATAATGGCTGTTTTCTATGTGAACACCAATATAAACACTATTATCTATGACATTTAAATATGCTATACAGGTTGTGTTGTTCTCCCTTAACCGTAGATTAACATTTATATGAGCCAGGAGGACATACTATATGAATCTAATCGGCAGCGTTTGAGTAGATGGACTGCAATTTGAAAGGTGCTGTCATCAGTATTGCCGTATTCTGTGGCCTTCGACAAAGTCCCTATATCTAATTTTGGTGTATCTAATTGTATAGAAACATCATATATCTTTATGTGGTTCTAGAACTAGTGACCACCATTCCAGATGAGTGAAACATATCGTGGTCACTTGTATCTCTTTTTATTTCTTCTTTCTATTATCTATGATGTAGGACACTCCGCTGTTCATGGTTTTTTGTCCCCTGAGGAGCCTAACCTGAACAAGGCGAAACGCGTAGGGACGCTGTACATATTTTCCAATACATCTTTCATGCTCATTTCTGTGCACTATTCTTTTTTGGGTGGTGTATAGTCCACCACACGGCGGGTGTTTTATATACATTGTTTGTTGTTTTTGGTATATATGTAGACTAGTCCAGGTCTCCGAATTAGGAATAGCATCATCTGTCACCCGCATTAGGGTCTTCCAGGGAATTACAGGAGGTACGAGACATCGGATCGCCCCTATCGGGGCGGCTATTCCGTTTATAGGCAGGGCCACCACAACAGGGGGAGCACTAGGGATACTGCCCCTTTAGACCATCAATCCTACTTGGCTGCCCTCCTGCAACCAAGGAGATAAGTGACACATAGTCTTTTTGATTACATTTTTGTATTTATTGTTTATTTCTGTATCAAAAGGGTCCAATATTTTAATGATTAATATTAAAAGCTATGTCTTAGAACTAATGGTAATTCTGTGAAATTTGTTTAATAATTGACCTAATTCTACTATATTCCCTTGAACAGGGTTATGTTCATTCTGTGAGTTGTTGAGCTTATTTACAGTAAGGCCTCATGCACACGACCGTTTTTTTTGTGGTCCGCAAAAACGGGTTCTGTAGTTCTGTGATCCGTGTCCGTTTTTACTTCCGTGGGTCTTCCTTGATTTTTGGAGGATCCACGGACATGAAGGAAAAAGTCGTTTTGGTGTCCGCCTGGCCGTGCGGAGCCAAACGGATCCGTCCTGACTTACAATGCCAGTCAATGGGGACGTTGACTTTCAATGTAAAGTCAGGAGTCCCTATTATACCATCAGATCGGAGTTTTCTCCAATCCGATGGTATATTTTAACTTGAAGCGTCCCCATCACCATGGGAACGCCTCTATGTTAGAATATACCATCGGATTTGAGTTACATCGTGAAAACTCATATCCGACAGTATATTCTAACACAGAGGCGTTCCCATGGTGATGGGGACGCTTCAAGTTAGAATATACTAAGAAGTGTGTACATGACTGCCCCCTGCTGTCTGGCAGCACCTGATCTCTTACAGGGGGCTGTGATCCGCACAATTAACCCCGCACCTGAGGGGTTAATTGTGCCGCACCTGAGCACACTGGCCACCAATGAAATTAATACAATAGAGGGAGGGAGGGGAGGCCGCACACTGTGCCACCAATGAAATTAATACAATAGAGGGAGGGAGGGGGGGCCGCACACTGTGCCACCAATGAAATTAATACAATAGAGGGAGGGAGGGGGGGCCGGAAAAAACAAATTAAATTAATACAATAGAGGGGGGGGGGGCCCATACTGGCCACCAATGAAATTAAAACTGGGAGGGAGGGGGGGTCTGCCCCCTGCTGCCTGGCAGCCCCTGATCTCTTACAGGGGGCTATGATACGCACAATTAACCCCTCAGGTGCCGCACCTGAGGGGTTAATTGTGCGGTTCACAGGCCCCTGTAAGAGATTGGGTGCTGCCAGGCAGCAGGGGGCAGTCATGTACACAGTCCCATCACTATGGGAACACCTCTGTGTTAGAATATACTGTGAAAGTAGCCTACGGACACGGATGCCAATCTTGTGTGCATCCGTGTTTTTCCACGAACCCATTGACTTGAATCGACAGGTCATATTTTTTTGACGGACAGGATACACAGATCACGGAGGCGGATGACAAACGGTGCATTGAAAGTCAATGGATCCGCAGAAAATCACGGAAAACGGAACAACGGCCACGGGTGCACACAGCGGTCTTGTGCATGAGGCCTAAGCCAGATTTATCAACTGTGACATTTTTAAAAAGATGCAAAAACTTTTGTAATCCTGCTACAGTAACTAGGGAAGAGTAACATCTCAAGACAGAAGTATTAGATTTAAAGCATCCCTGTCTATTAAGATGACTATTCAGAATGAGCTGCCTTGTGTGTATACATGAGTAATAACTGTATATCTGACCATTATATGACTTGTTTCTGGCATTGTTTAGCCATTTCCCTCCTCTGCATAATATATCTCCAACTCTCAGTTGTTTATGATCTAGTAGATGTAGACAAGTTGTGATTATGTCTCCTCATAGTCTAACAAGGAGACAGTAGATTTTGCTCCCTAATGCTCTCACTCAGAATAACTCAAAAGCAGAATATAGGCAATTGTATAGAAGTACTGAGCAGTAAAGATGTGAATAAAGCACTTGAGTGAGATATAACAATAACGATTAGTTGCCGAATCATGCTAGTGTCTCTCTTACTGTCGCTTACTGATTTTCCCCTTCCACATCTACAGGGGGATGATCAGGGCCGATTCAAAATGTTCTGCTCCCTGAGGTGACTATTGAAATGCCACCCTTCCCAGCCCTAGTGCTAAAGACATATCTGGATAGACTTTACATTCCTCACTACCACAATACCACCACTTATACCCAAAAAAACAAACCCTGATATGGATATATAAACTCCTGTTCTTTAAAGGGTTTCTGTCACCCCAATTTTCGCTATTAAACAGGCTGACATAGATGTTAAAATGTCACCTGAATTTAACTCTGCATTTCTTTTTAGTATGCCCCCATTTTCGTGTAATTTTAACTTTTATTATATGCAAATGAGCCTCTAGGAGAAGCGGGGGCGTTGCACCTGCTCCTAGAGGCTCCGTTCGCCCACCTCATTTCCACGCCCTTCTGTCTTGATTGACAGGGCCAGGTCAGCATTGGTTCTCCTGAAATCCCCGTCTGCCATGTAAATCTCGCGCCTGTGCTGTCCCGTTCAGTATTCGGCGCAGGCGCAGTGAGAAAGCCGGCAGTACCGTAAATGGGACTGAACTGAAGACATCCTGATGCATACTGAATGGATTTCTTTCCATCCAGAATGCATTTGGACAAAACTGAAGCGTTGAGGCCCCTATGACCAAACTCAATACCGGAAAACTTTAACGCTACTGTGAAAGGGGCCTTATAGGATAGTTGCCTTACATCTGATGAAAAAATCACAGAAAAAACGAAGATAAAAATATCCTGCACAGTATAATATATAAATGTGCGGATGTCCCTGACTATATTATTGAAAGAAAATCGCAGAAATAAGATAATAATGCACTTAGTAAAGTAGATGCAAGCATTATATATGGACAAAGTCCTCACTCTGATATGATAAAATCTGACACTTAGCCAATATATTTTGTTTAAAACACATCTGTGCCCGTCTACCAAGCACCAAGGTGGTCTCAGGTCAGGCGGGTCCTACGCTAAACCTACCTAAGCCGTTGGGCTTCTATGTTCAGGAGCGCAGACGCCGCACATATGGTGTGCTGCTCCTAGTCACCTCCATGTGCATCCAGCAACCAATGGGAGAAGGAGCCAAGGACATCTATATGTACCACCTACTCAAGGCGATCTATGAGATAGGAAGGGCAAAAGTGCAGAGGAATGCTACTCCCAAGATAGAATAGGAGCTCATTCACACTTGAAGGTGCCACTCCCTCAAGCATATACTACATAAACAAAAAAAATCACAGAAAAAACTAAGATAAAAACATCCTGCACGATATGATATATAAATGTGCGGATGTCCCTGGCCATATTATTGTTGGCATTAGAGGCAGAGCTTGTTAAGAGCTCATTTGCATCCCTTTCTTCCCATAATTCCAGAGGAGCATGTATGGTCTATCAGTCTCCTTACACCGATTAAGGCGCTCTCTCCCCAAGGAGAGATAGTACCCCCCCAAATCCTGTGCAAGAAGTGCTCTTGTGTGACAAAGACAATTAAGTGCCATTCCAGCATTCCTTGTTCCAAAAAGTGAGGACAATTCTGATCTATTTCTCTCGTGTTTCCAGGATCGGAGTGGCCCACAGGGGTACAGGGGAATCCCCCGGTGGGCCCCTGAGCAAGGTGGGCCCCTAGTCTCCCACCCCCTGCACTAGTGGCACATAATAAAGTAGACTTACTGTACTACATACATATATTCAATGTATGGCACCTCAACCAGCCTATGTTCATATAAAAAATGTGTTAGATTATTTATTATACTTGAATGTATCCGTATGGAGGGCCCCCAAAATAAATTTTACTGGTGGGCCCTAGGTACCCCAGTCCGACACTGCGTGTTTCAGTATGAAAGTTCTGTCCTTCCGCTATTGTATAACATGTGTAGTTTATTTAGCATTTGGTTTATGTTACATATCTTTCTTTCATTTTCACATCAATAAAGGTGTTTAATTAATACTTGTTAACATGTCATACTTTGCCTAAAGAGTACTTGCCATTCTGTATATTGTCTAGGCAAAGTACCAGTATATAAAAGACAGAAATAACACAGACATTTCATACATTGCCTGTAATTGTATATATATAATATTTCTCAATGTGCAATTCCCTAATATTTGAGCAAGATTCCCGAAAGCTGATGCATGCTTTACTGCTCATGATGGGGTAGTTGTTGGGGTGTTGATGTAGTAGTCTGTTATTATCTTCTGCAGATCTTTACCAAGTCTTTAAGCAATAAGGCTCCTCTTATACTGCAGAATATTTCTAGGGCTGCCACAAAGGAGCCTATTATGGGTTACCTGCGTGGCTCTGACTTATGATGTTCTCGCTGACAACACCGTCACAGGCTGTCTAAGCTCTGATGGGTTTATGGATTTGTTTAATCCCCTCTGATCTCTCAGTGCCTCTATATTTTAATGTCTCTCATATGCTGAATACTTCTGTAAAATACAAACACAGTCACGCTGCGAAACAAAAGGCATTTAAAGCTTCAGAGCGCTTGTATATAAACAGGGAATTTCAGAAAGCCATCCAGCACATGAAGTTTTCAAATGGAGATGCAGCTCAGCGGATAATTGAATGGCGAGACTGTCATAACGCAAACTGTTAGATTAAGGAATGGCGACAGTTTACTCTGCGCTGGAGCACTGTGGGCAGGGAATTATGGAGGCACAACTGTAATACCAGCTCAACCAATGAAAACATCATTTCGGAGAGGAAGACCAATGCCAAAGATTTTTGGGGCTGCTGTAAGAAGACAGTATGCTGTATGCTTGTCGTGTAAAAAGATGAATATGGTTTTCAATGTAGCAGTACATGAAGTATTTCACATGGCTGAAATGATAGCCGGATGAGTTGCATGATCCTATGGTCCAATGTTGGGGTACATATAACTTAATGATTGGCTACTTTCACACTAGCGTTAATATTTTCCAGTATTAAGATCCGCCATAGGGTCTCAATACCGAAAAAAAAACAAAAAAACGCTTCAGTTTTGTCCCCATTCATTGTCAATGGGGACAAAACTGAACTGAACAAAACGGAATGCGCCAAAATGTATTCCATTCTGTTCTCATACCGGAGAGAAAACCGCAACATGCTGCAGATTTCTTTCCGTCCTGGGATGTGGAGGAAGACGGATCCGTCATGACCCACAATGCAAGTCAATGGGGACAGATCCGTTTTCTCTGACACAATAGAAAACTGATCCTTCCCCCATTGACTCCAGTGGTGTTCATAACGGATCCGTCTTGGGTATGTTAAAGATAATACAATTGGATCCGTTCATAACGGATGCAGACGGTTGTATTATCTGAACAGATGCGTTTTTGCTGAACCCTGCCAGATCCAGCTAGTGTGAAAGTAGCCTTATATTAATTGTTTATCGGGAGAATGAATAAAAAAACAAAAATGTCAGTTTATTTTGTGTTTTGCCATTTTCACCGTTCACCATATGGCATAAGTAACTTTTATGCTATGTATTTGTACAATTCCATTAATTACAAATATCTATATTTTTGACAGCTTTTTCACAATAGTGGCACATCTCATGGTAGAAATAATACTTTTTAATTTGCTGCATTTTAAGAAGTTTTTTTTAGTTTTTTTTCATCAGTGTAGCCAAATGTAGGTTTGTTTTTTGTGGGCTGAGTGACTTTTCCAGCCATGTTTTCTTTAGTAAGTACTTGCATTCTTCATGCTATAATAATTCTGGAGCATCTTTTATAACTCTGTGTTGTGCCGTCTTATATTATTTTTGCAAGAAGTTTATGAATAAAGATCCATTTGGGTGTTGCCATTTGGGTGGGTTGTCCCCCAACAACCCCCCCCCCAAATTGGTAACACACAGTTGTACCTTTATAATAAAATAAACTTCTAGCACAAATATTTTTTATTTTTGCATTTTCTTTTTTTTCCCCCCACCTTCCAAAACTCCTTAAAAATTAAGTTTCACCATGTTTTTGGGGTTTTGTATTTGCGGTGTTCACAAAAAAAAAAAAAAAAAAACATTACATAAAGATTTGCTTTGCTTCTCCATATTCTGACACCTATAACCTTTTTATATTTTTGTCTACAGAGCTGTTTGAGGTCTTGTTTTTTGCAGGGCAAATTGTTCTTTCGGTACCATTTTGGCATACATACAACTTTTTGATCACTTTGTATTCAGTTTTTTGGGAGGTAGCTCCGCCGTGGTTTTTTTGTTTTTATGGCGTTCCCTGTGTGCTAAAATTTAAATTACAGCCATATTCCGTGGGTTGTCAGAATTATGGGGATACCAAATTAATGTAGTTTTTCTTTTGTTATACTACTTAAAAAAAATAAAAACATTGTTTTGCATTGACATATTCTGACACCCATGACTCTTTTATGTTTTTTTCTACAGAGCTGTTTGAGGTCTTGCTTTTTGCAGGCCAAGTTGTTGTTTTATGTACCGTTTTGGCATGTGTACAACTTTTTGCTCTCTTTGTATTCATTTTTTTCGGAGGCAAGGTGACCAAAAACAGCCAAACGCGCATTTTTATTTTTTGTCATTACGGCATTCACTGCACAAGATAAATTATTTTATATTTTAATAGTATACACATTTTCAGATTATTGCTAAATGTGATTTTTTTTTTATATAAAATTACAAATGTAAGGTGATTGGAATTTCAGTTTTATTTTTAAAAATATTTTTTTACTTTACTTTTTAGTCCCCTTAGGAGCCTTGAATATGCAATCCTCTGATCGCTTATTACCAAAGCATGCAATAGTATATGTGATTTTTACTGCCTGCCTATTAAACCCTGCCACAGGACAGGCAGTTTGGTATGACATTTTTGCGCTGGTGCTTCGCTTGGAGGACAGAAGGGGCCTTCTCCCTCGCTAAAATCTCCTAGATGCTGGGGCCACTATTGACCATGACATCTGAAGTACTATACATGAGTGTATACATGAGCATTTTCTGCTCCCTAATGCTCTCTCACTCACTTAGAATCACACAAAAGCACCATATATGATATTACAGAGAAGTCCTGAGCAGTAGTGATGGGACATAGATAACACGTGCTATTATCTTTTCAATCATTCCTGTGCTGTCTGTTCTCTCTGCACTTCTTCCTTCCTCCTCATTGACTTCTATGGGATGATGTAATCTAAATGTTCTGTCCTCCTTATGTGTGAGAGGGGCATACGTTGACAGGCTGCTAAACTCAAACCTAACAATTCATTGACTCAGGAGCAGGGTCCAACTTCAACTTTTTTTTTTTTTTAACAATTCTTTATTGTTATCATGTCAATGCGATACATCAGGTTCACACTTCTTTCTTCCAAACAAATGATGAAAACATGACAAACCTATATTTTCTAGTTTCTCCCCCCCCACCCCTCCTGTACCCCCCTCCCTCCCTTCTCTGGATGTCCCGGCTACTTCTGAGGAACATTCAAACTTTCAAATTTCCTAGTCGATCCCTCAAGTCTTCTTGGAGATACCACTCTGTATATTTAAAAGGTCCCATTACTGAGGGGTATTCAGCATGTGGAATGTATTGCAGGATAAACCTTTTCCAAGTTTTATATAACTTCTTTCCCAGGGTTTCTTTTTTAGCAATAGCATTTTGCCATTCTATCTGAAAAATACGTCTGATCTGGGTTATCAATAGATCCGAACTAGGGACCTCTGCAGTCAACCACTTCGTCAGCAAGCACCTTTTCGCTTCCAACACTACTATATGAGCTAACATCGTCATTTTCTTTTCCTCACTGTTCCCATTGACTTCATCAGTCCCTTTTTCATCTGCTTGAAGCACCACCAGTGATGGCGTTAGATCTGTGTAGTTACACCCCGTGCGCTCCAATAACTGAGCTACTTGGGTCCAAAAAATACCTATCTTGGGGCATTCCCATAGTCCATGAAGCAGATCAGATTTTGGGACCCCACACTTGGGACAGGCTGTGAGTCTGTCAGGTTTAGCCGTTGATACCGGACAGTCGAACCCATATATGGCATGGTGCGCGATTTTGAACTGTGTTTCTCTCATTTTTTCGTTTGAGACTGCCCTGTAAACAGCTTGAAGCCCCGAGAGAGCCACCGGACCAATATCCCTTATGTTCAGCTGGATGCCCCATTTTTTGAATAAAGACCCTCTCAGGGATTCCTCCCAAGAATCTCTAAGCGTATTATAGAGCATGGAAATTGAAGTCTTGTTCTTATTGCTTATTAGGGAGTCAAATTTGTTCTTTTGCCATTCCTTAGAAAGGTCTTTTACCAATCCTCTCACATAACTCCTAACCTGCAAATACGGGAACGAATTCGGCCCTTGGAGAACCCATCTTTCCTCTACTTCCTTTAACGTCGCCCATCTGGCTTCCTTCTCATGGAAGAGGTCTCCCATCTTAATTATCCCCTTGTTAGCCCATGTTTGAAAAGACCTTTCTGTGTTTCCCGAAATAAAAGCAGGGTGGCTCCTAATGGGTAAGTGTTTAGAGAACTGAAATGATAGGCCGAACAACTTCCTAATGTTCTTCCATGCGATAATCGTGTCCCTCAATATCAATGATTTTCTCGCCACCCCTGGAAGCTGAGATACTCTCGTATGTACCAAAGCCATCAAATTCCAAGGGGCCGCAAGTTGGCGTTCTACCTGCAAGTTAGAGTAGTATGCTGATTCGTTAGCCCAATCAATGATATGCCTGCTGAGACATGTCAAATTATAGCCCCGTAAGTCTGGGAAGTTAAGACCCCCATGGCCTCTCCTGAGCTTTAGTTTTTTTAAAGAGATCCTCGCCCGTTTCCCTCCCCAAAGAAATTTGACGAACCTACTTTCCATTTCAGTTACATCCGCGTGACGCAGAAGAGTTGGAATCGTCTGGAGAGGATACATCAACTTTGCCACTCCCATCATTTTGATCAGGTGACATCTCCCTACTAACGAGAGAGGCAGGTTTTGCCATCTATCCAGATCAGACTTTATTTTAGAAAATAATGGGGGAAAATTCAATTGATATATTGAATGCGGGGACTTCCCAATCTTGATCCCTAGATATGTAATTTGTTTTGTCGCTTTCACGGTGCCTATGCCTGAGGATCTCATATAGTCCCAACAGTTCGCATTTGGACATGTTAATTGCGTACCCTGAGTACCTACCAAAATCCTTTAGCAGCTTCATTACTTTTTCTAATAGATTTTTCGGATTTGCCATAAAAAGTATAACATCGTCCGCAAATAGTGCCGCTTTCACCCGAGCCTCACCTACTTTAATACCCTCAAACACTCTAGAGCTACACAATATCCTTGCGAGGGGCTCTAATGCTATATTGAACAAGAGGGGTGATAATGGGCACCCCTGTCGAGTGCCTTTTTGCAACATAAATGGCGCCAACAAAAACCCCTGGGTATAAATCCTGGCTCTAGGATGGTGGTACATTTGGGAAAGATATTTTCTGAAAGCTCCAGAGAACCCCATTTTATCTAGGACTGCACCCAACCATGCCCACCGCACATTATCAAACGCTTTTTCAGCATCCAAGGTGAGCATGGCCGGGTGTTCCCCCTGTACTGGCATATTGTGAACCCTGTCAAGGACCAGTCAGGACCGTCCTTATATTTTTTACCGCCGATCTCCCCTGGACAAAGCCCACCTGCTCCTGGCCTATCAAACCAGGTAGCAGGCTGGCCAAGCGATCTGCTACAATTTTGGCCATTAGCTTTGCGTCGACATTGATCAGCGATATCGGTCTGTATGACCCAGGCAATAGGGGATCCTTTCCTGGTTTGGATAGTAGTTTGATGTATGACATGTTATCCCTAACTAAAGGCATATTCCCCTTGAGGACTCCATTAAAGACCTCTAATAAGACCGGTGAAATCTGGGATATTAGTGCCTTAAAGTACTCTCCAGTGAACCCATCCGGGCCTGGCGCTTTCAAGTTCCCCAGTCTTTTAATGGCTCCCTGCATCTCTTGTTCCGAGATTTCTGCATTTAACATTTGGAGTTGTTCAGCCGTCAGCTTAGGTAAGTCAATCTCGTCCAAGAGAGTATCAGTCAGGTCACATTGTCCCCCATCTCTATACAGGGCCTCATAATATTTTCCCACAATATTATTAATTTCCGTGGGGTCGTGTACCACCCCACCCTCCGAGTTTTTCAGGCATGCGATATATTGAGGGGGTCTCATTCCCTTAGCCAAATTCGCCAGCAGTTTTCCTGATTTATTCCCATGCCTGAAAAACTTAGCTTCCATCTCCGAGCGTCTCAAAGACTCCAAGTCACCTACACATTTCTCAAACGTTTGCCTTTCCGTAACCCACCTCTTTTTATTGTCGTCAGAAGGATCAGTCGTGAAGTTAAGGTAAGCATCTCTGACTTTTTGACTCGCTAAATTGAATAAATGACGAGCCTTTTTTTTTTATTCCATTAACATACCCCATGATTTTTCCACGCATGACCACCTTTGACGCATTCCAAAACAGGCTTGGTTCAGACATATGCACCTCCTTGTCCGACTTATATTCTTCCCACCAAATTCCCAGTTTCTCTACAAACTCTTCCTTCGCGCACAAGTTGGAGGGGAAACGCCAAATGTAATCTGGCCCTCTTGGGTAAGTATCTATTAGTGATAGGGATACTGTTGCGTGATCGGAGATAACAATGTCCCCAATCTCAGCGCCCTCCACCCTGTGCATCAAAGAATGAGACAGAAAAATATAATCGATACGGGACCAAGAAGACTGTGAATTAGAATAAAAGGTATAACTTCTATCATCAGGGTATAGCTTGCGCCAAGGGTCATCCAGTCCCACTCCACTCAATAAAGGCTGTAGTACACGGTCCTGAGGTCCGTCTATCCCTACTCTATCTCCTGCCCTTCTCCTGTCTTCTAGCCCTCTAACTACAGAATTGAAGTCCCCCCCCACAATTTCATTCAGGCATGAAAACCCCAGGAGGGTCGCCTCCATGTCTCGGAAAAAGGCTCCATTATTCGAGTTTGGGCCATATATATTATATATACTATACTGAGAATCCTGAACCTGTAAGAGCACTTGTGCCCATCTGCCCATGGGATCCGCTGATTGTTGTACAACTGAACTATTCAAGTTTTTACTAATCAGAATTAGCACCCCTGCCTTTCTATCCTGTGATGGAGCTCCTATCACTGTCCCTACCCACAGTTTCCTCATTCTATCAAAATCTCCTTCCTTCAGGTGGGTCTCCTGCAAAAGAACAACATCTGGTTTCAGCTTTTTAAGGTGTCTGAGGATCATCCACCTCTTTTGTGGCGCTCTCAAACCCTTAATGTTCCAAGAAATAATTTTCATATTGGTTTGTTTTCAGAATACTAACCGTAACCTAATCCCCTCAGGACATCCAGAGAATATAAAATACCAAATAAAGAGAAGGTAGTAGTAGTATCCCCTACTATCCCTTCAAATGGACCCCAACTGTTTCCCCTCCCCCAAAAAGTTGCCCCTTCAGTTAGAGCAGCAACCAACTGAATCAACGTAAGATAATGGAACTTCCTTTTTTCTGGGTTACGGCCACGGCCCGCCTCACTGAACGCCCTTGTTAGGCCCCATTTCCTCCCTACCCCATTTACTTGCGATGTTATCTAACAGAAACATACAAAAAATAATATCTCCCAGCAGGAAATATGTAACATAAAACTTCCCCTTGAACAGGAGACATGAATCATTGTCCACCCCATTTCCCGTAGTATATCAAGGTGTCCACGCCCACCACGGCTATAAACTCGCTGCTTTAACTCTGTAGCACACTCCTTAACATACAAAAGGATATCAAAGTCCTCTCAAGCCTCCTCTAGGTTATCATGCGGTCAACGCCTCGAGTTCATCGGGTCACCTCTTCCAGGGGACCGCTGATGTCCGCGGCCTTGACTTCTAACTGCACCCTCTTGGCTGGTTTCCATTCTGCGTCGCTCCCCCTCTGACCATCTTTGATGTGGCGATTCTCCTCTACTTCTCCGTTCCGCATCCCTCTCAATGTGACGTCTTTGCAGAGAGTCTATCATTTCTTCCGCCGCTGACGGTTCATGGAATATTATAGTGGATCCATCCGCGTGCGTAACACGAAGTTTTGCCGGGTACATGAGTTGGAATTTTATTTGCCTTTTATAAAGCAAAGAGCATACTTGGCTGAATTCTCTCCTCTTTTTAGCCACAGCTGTTGAATAATCGGCAAATATAAGAACCGCGTGACCCATGATTTTAAGTGGGCTCTTCCTGGTCCTGAATGCTCTCAGGATGGCCTCCTTGTCGCAATAGTCCAGGAATTTCACAATCACCTGACGAGGCCTCAATGATGTGTTATTTGAGTTTTGAGAACCGTTCGGGTGTTGTTCTGTCTGGGGCCCAATCCGATGTGCCCTTTCCACTTTGTGGCAGCCCTCCAGTCCCAGTGCCCTAGGAAGGTCAAATTCACATAGGCCCTTCAGAGACTGTGATTTAATAGATTCAGGTAGCCCCAAAAGACGCAAATTGTTCCGTCTGGACCGGTTCTCTAAATCTTCCACTCGGTCCAACAGCACCATATTTTGCTTGGTGAGATCATTTATAGTACGAGCAGATTTTGCATTATCTGCCTCTAGAGACAAGGTTCTCTGCTCCAACTCTTCCAGCTTATTATCATGCTGTGCAATAGCTTCCTGTATTTGCTGAAGGGACGCTGATAAGGTCTTGGCCAGCGTGTCTCTAATGTCTGGGGCAAGGTGAGTAGCCACCTCTATGGCTAATGTCTTGTTGTCGATAGTTTTATAGTCCACGGAGAGGGGTGCTGCTGTATTAGAAGACCAGCTTGTTTGTCCCACAGGTTGATTTTAATTAGTGTTAGTATGTAGCCTGGCCCACTCCCCATCACTCACTGAAGCCACATGGCACCAGGAGAGAGATAGTGTGTGGACTCTCATTGCAGTCCTTGGTGACCATGTGGCGCCGGGGGTGGTGTGGAGTGGGCCCGGCGTGCATGCTGTTGACTGCTTTCCCTGGATATAGTGGAGGCCATTTTGGCACCAAAAATGATGGAAATTCAGGCGGATCCAGCATGTAAGTGGAACCTGCACTTTCTGAATTGTATGATAGCTGCTATGGCACATAACAGATATATTTAGTGTTAGGAACCCGTCTAACTAGAGATTGCCTTGACGGTCGGCAGACGGGCTCAAATAATTTTGTACAAAACGATTTGCCAAATATCTCTAACTTATTAGTTCAGCATTTGATATTATGATGCAATTTTGTACTTTATTTGGTTTGCAGTGAGCTGTTGCATTCCTTGTTTTGTTTAACAGTCTTGTTCTCAGCCATAGCAACGTGCCCCTGCGCTTTGGGATGTGCTGACTGACCCCCTTTTTTCTCTGCAGTTTGTGCTGGAGGTGTGGCTGCCTCTTTAGTCGTGCACTCCTGACCAGCTCGTTTGTCCCACAGGTTGATTTTAATTAGTGTTAGTATGTAGCCTGGCCCACTCCCCATCACTCACTGAAGCCACATGGCACCAGGAGAGAGATAGTGTGTGGACTCTCATTGCAGTCCTTGGTGACCATGTGGCGCCGGGGGTGGTGTGGAGTGGGCCCGGCGTGCATGCTGGTGACTGCTTTCCCTGGATATAGTGGAGGCCATTTTGGCACCAAAAATGATGGAAATTCAGGCGGATCCAGGATGTAAGTGGAACCTGCACTTTCTGAATTGTATGATAGCTGCTCTGGCACATAACAGATATATTTAGTGTTAGGAACCCGTCTAACTAGAGATTGCCTTGACGGTCGGCAGACGGGCTCAAATAATTTTGTACAAAACGATTTGCCAAATATCTCTAACTTATTAGTTCAGCACTTGATATTATGATGCAATTTTGTACTTTATTTGGTTTGCAGTGAGCTGTTGCATTCCTTGTTTTGTTTAACAGTCTTGTTCTCAGCCATAGCAACGTGCCCCTGCGCTTTGGGATGTGCTTACTGACCCCCTTTTTTCTCTGCAGTTTGTGCTGGAGGTGTGGCTGCCTCTTTAGTCGTGCACTCCTGACCAGCTCGTTTGTCCCACAGGTTGATTTTAATTAGTGTTAGTATGTAGCCTGGCCCACTCCCCATCACTCACTGAAGCCACATGGCACCAGGAGAGAGATAGTGTGTGGACTCTCATTGCAGTCCTTGGTGACCATGTGGCGCCGGGGGTGGTGTGGAGTGGGCCCGGCGTGCATGCTGGTGACTGCTTTCCCTGGATATAGTGGAGGCCATTTTGGCACCAAAAATGATGGAAATTCAGGCGGATCCAGCATGTAAGTGGAACCTGCACTTTCTGAATTGTATGATAGCTGCTATGGCACATAACAGATATATTTAGTGTTAGGAACCCGTCTAACTAGAGATTGCCTTGACGGTCGGCAGACGGGCTCAAATAATTTTGTACAAAACGATTTTCCAAATATCTCTAACTTATTAGTTCAGCACTTGATATTATGATGCAATTTTGTACTTTATTTGGTTTGCAGTGAGCTGTTGCATTCCTTGTTTTGTTTAGCTGTATTAGAAGTCAGCAGAGATGACTCATCCCCTTCTTGCATCTCCGGCATCTCCACTGGGGAAGAAGTGCACGCGTCCGTCATATTGCGCAGTGGTCTTCCCGCTCTGCCCGTTGTTATCACTTTCTGCCCGCAACTTCTTAAGAGGTACCGCTCCATGTACCGGTCCTTACGATCAAATAGGGGTTCTGGGCGCCGATCAACTAGCCTCCCCCGTCAGTATGGAGGGAAGGAGGCGATATTTTAGACGAGCGGTGGCCGGAGCTCCCTCACTCTGCTGCATGCATCCCAGTGCCGGAACCGGAAGTCCGCTTCTCCCAACTTCAACTTTTATTGCAGGCATAGGTGAAACTAAGAAAAATAAAAATAATGAGGGTCGTTTATTTATTTGAAATACACCTAAATATCTGTGACTTTTCCCCGTGGGCCGGCCCTGTTTTAGGCATAGAAAATGGTCTACATATAAGCTCGGAAGCTGTCTTATATTTAGAACTGGTGCTGGATGCGCCAAAGTTATGGAGAGGCCTGTGCCTTTTCATAACTCTGGCTTATCCACTGCCAGCCATGGGCCTTTATTAGGACCAGCATCTAAAACGCCGGTCTTAATAAATGTGCCCCTAATGTGCTTACTATAGTACACCAGCATGTAGCAACACACTAAAACACAGGCGTATCCAGACATGAACATGTGCATGTAATACAACACTGCAATAAGAGGAAAGATGAGTAGCCATAGACATTTGCACAAGTAGGTTGCTGACCTATCAGTGACAAGCATGGTGTCTAACTAATGACCTTGGAGTAGACAATAACAACAAAATACAACAATATTTATTAACATATAAACATAAAATGCTAGATGGTAACCTGGACATACCAGAGATGGTACTGTAGGCTTGGATGAAGAGGATTACTTTAGATGCTAGTTCAGCAGTTACTGAGAGAAAAACATGGCTCCTACATGAGCTCACTTGATGATCTCACCAAGTCATGTGACAGATACAGTGGCCCCCAAGATCATACAGGGGATTGTATGCTAGCTAACTAAAGTGATTGAACAGACAACTAGATGGAGCAATTACACCTGGAACACAACAAAGTATAATACATATGCAATATAAGAAATATTGCTGAAGGCATGACACTAATTCATCAGTGAACAGATACCCATCTTGATTTTAACAAAATGGTTTTATTACAAATTTTATTTTAAAAAAAGTTTTTGTAGAAAAATAGATTGGAGAAAGCAACTGATAATTTTAGAATAAGGCATTTTTCTATGATAAGATATATTACAATGTTTTTTTCAGTATCAGACAGGGGTGCCTAGGGCCCACCAGTAAAATTCATTCGGGGGGCGCACTATATAACAACATTCAAATATTGCCGTCTCATGTTGTGGCAGACAACAGCAAGACGCTTCAAGATGATTTTGTAGATCCCTGCAGTGACTTCAATAGGGCAGGTCCCTGATTAAGATGATACAGTTTGATGATACATAAATACAAGTTATCTCAGCCACCTGATGCATCTATACCAGTGGTGGCGAACCTATGGCACGAGTGCCAGAGGTGGCACTCATAGCCCTCTCTGTGGGCACCCGCACCCTGTAAAAAGTATATGGTGTACCAATATGCCTTAGACTTTTCTTCATCAGCACAGGGTGCACCATGAACGGCACAGGCAGCGCATAGAATGGAGGCAGGCTATTATAGCTAAATAAATGAAGTACATGGAAGATATGCTATATTATTATTCAGGTTAAATTACTGTGTTGGCACTTTGTAATAAATAAGTAGGTTTCGGCTGCAGTTTGGGCACCCGGTCTCTAAAAGGTTTGCCATCACTGATCTATACTATTAAACTACAGTATCTACAGTATATAAAGTGTGGTCAGTCTATTGTGCCATGTTCCACTTGTGCAGGTTATGGGATCTAGGAGGCTTCCTTGCACTACATCCGTAGTCGCTTCATTCAAAACTTTGGATTAATACTGTACGGAGATCCGTCTCGGATGAGCGGAATATAGTTGTTAATGAAGTCGCTCGTGACTGTTGAATAACTTCAGTAGTTGATTTTTTAAAGTGGAAAATCACTTTCAAACTTGACACTGAACTCTGCTTTGGTTCCGACTAGTACCTACTAGTAATAGTACTATTACACATGTCAGGAGTAGTGTCGGGTCCTCTTTCAGTATTGGCCTACTAACTAGAGATGAGCGAATCGAATCCTAGAAAGTGGAATTCAATCCGAATATCAGGATAAATTTGATTCGCCTAGAAGCCGAATTTCCTTGTTCTTAGTGTCAGCGAATCAATTTAACCTGAAATAGTATAAAAAACTAAAAAATTCTAACTTACCTCCTCCATTTGCTTGCGACGGGCCGCCAACCTCCAGATCTCAGCCGAAATCCTGTGTGGCGCGAGATTACATTATCATGCCAGCCAGCATGATGATGTCATACAGTCGGCATGATGACGCCGCACAGGATTTCGGCCGCACAGGATTTCGGCCGAGATCTTCAAGCAAGATGGCGGTGGCCGGCCCGTCGCGAGCAAATGAAGGTAATACGTTGTTAATTTTACACTCCGATGCCGAAATCTTGTATGAACGCGATATCTGAGGGGTACAGTGACTGAGGCGGCGCTATCGCAGCTCCCTGTCATTGCACCCGCTACTTACAAAAAAATACGCTTCATGACGAAGTAATTCGTCCCGAAGCAAAAAAAAAAAATTGAAATTCGGCAAATCAGCCTAATTGAACTTTTGAGAAATTCGCTCATCTCTACTACTAACCTTAGAGTTCCCGTAGTATTGTAAACACTTAGGCTGGGTTCATACAAAAAAAGTATACATTAAAGGATGCATCAGATGGATGCCATACAGTGGCATCTGTTCACCATTGATTTCCATTGTAAAAAAAAATGTACACCTTCAGGGACAATTCTTTTTATGATTGCATTTTCTCATTTTGGGCTAAAAATCATGTTTTCAATTTGTCTTTATTAAAAATATTGAGCCCTTTTGTCACAAAGCGTTAACTGTTTTTCTAGCTGTGTGAATGGTACTTTCACATTGTGCCTAATCTAATAACCCTTATCTCTAAATTACTAAAAGGTTATAAACACTTATTTAAGCCGCATTCTTATCAGTAAGATAAGAACTGAGCTGGAGTGAGTGTCAGAGATAAGAAGCCTGACAGAGCAGAGAGAAAATACAGATCCTGCTAGTAGATAAACTCAGATCTGTGCAGGGAAAATGGTTCATCACTTTTAATAAAGACCAATTGAAAAAAATATTTTGAGTTCAAACTGAGTACAATGCAATATTTAAAAAAATTTAGGTGTTTGTAGCCTTTAAGTGTCCAAATGGCACATCTTTCTTTGTTCTAAGGGTACTTTCAGACTTGCGGCAGAGGATTCCTGCAGGCAGTTCTGTCGCCGGAGCTGCCCATCGGATCCGGCAATCCGGACGCAAATGGATGGCATTTTTCAGACAGATCCAGATCCGTCTGACTAATGCATTGAAATACCGGATCCGTCTCTCGGGTGTCATCTGTAAAAACGGATCCAGTATTTATTTTTTCCACAGATTTAAAGGTCTGCGCGTGCGCAGGCCGGAAGAATGGTTCCGTTTTGCCGGAACACTTGGGATCAATGGAAATTAATGCCATTTCAGCAAGTGTTTTTGGCCGGAGAGAAAACAGCAGCATGCTGCGGTATTTTCTCCAGCCAAAAAACGTAAGAGGGACTGAACTGATGCACCTGAACGGAATGCTCTCCATTCAGAATGCATTAGGATAAGTTTTTTTCCAGTATTGAGCCCCTAGGACGGAACTGAATGCCGGAAAAGAAAAACGCTAGTGTGAAAGTACCCTAAGGCTACTTTCACACTCGCGTTTGGTGCTGATCCGTCATGGATCTGCATAAACGCTTCTGTTCAGATAATACAACCGCATGCATCCGTTCAGAACGGATCCGTTTGTATTATCTGTAACATAGCCAAAACGGATCCGTCTTGAACACCATTTATTATTTCTATTGTGTCATAAAAAACAGATCTGTCCCCATTGTCCATCCTGACATTGTGTGTCAGGATGGATCCGTTTGCCTCCGCGTTGTCAGACGGACACCAAAACACTGCAGGCAGCGTTTTGGTGTCCGCCTCCAAAGCGGAATGGAGACAGAACTGAGGCAAACTGATGTGGATCCTTTTCCATTCAGAATGCATTAGGGCAAAACTAATCCGTTTTGGACCGCTTGTGATAGCCCTGAACGGATCTCACAAACGGAAACCAAAACGCAGTGTGAAAGTAGTCTAAGCTGCGCTTCATTCCTCAGTAACTACTATTGGAAAGCGGCTGTCAATTGTGCAATAGTAGTCAACTGTAATTTTTGTGGTAACTCAAATAGAGGTGTATTGCAGCTTGACAGAAAATATGCCCCAGGGATGCTCCAACCGTTATTTACCATTTGCAGTGCTCTTTCTTATGTAGTAGATTGTGGCTGAAGATGTTGCACCCCTATACTTACTTTACGACTCTGATTCTTTCACCATAAAAGGTTATTCCAGTAGAAAAAAAAGATGGCCGTGAAATGATAAAAAAAAAAAAAAACTCATCTCCCTAATCCCCTGTTGCTGTGCCGATGGTGCGTGGGTTAGCACTGCAATCCGATTCCTGCTTCTCTCTAAACATGGCAGGAAATGGTTGGAAATGCCGTACAGCCAGTCACTGAATTCGTTCACGCTTCGTTTACTGGTAAAAGGTTAATTGCGTTATGGATTCCGTTACGGACCATAACGCAATTCTATGACTAAATGCATACCGAAATGTCTTTAGAGGTATTCCGTTATTTATTCCTTCATAATAGAAGTCTATGGGCTGCAAAACGGATCTGTCCCATTTCTGTTATGCAGGGGAGTCCTCTCCTGCATAACAGAAACAGGATGGCTCCGTTACGCAGCCCATAGACTTCTATTATGAAGGAATGAATAACGGAATACCTCTAAAGGCATTCCGTTATGCATCCCGTCATATAATTGCGTTATGGTTCTTGGTAACGGAATCCATAACGCAATTCACCTTTTACCAGTAAACGAAGCGTGAACGAATTTCACAACTTGAAATTCGCTCATCTCTAGTGCCATTCCTAACCATTTCATGCTGTGTCTAAACAGAACTAGCAAGTGGAGCACAGCAGAAACCGAACACAGTCGTAACATCAGCGCCGGGGAATCTGTAGGTTATTTTTATTTAATTTTTGCCATTTCATGGCCATCTTATGTCTTTTTTTGTCAACTGAAATATTAACACATTGTGCGTCCCATTACAAACCTACCACTGCAGTGGTATTGAATATCATCATGTAGCCAAAGTCGTCATTACAAATTCTTGTTAAAAGGGATTATGCCATGATTGATGTAAAAAATGAAAATCAGACATCGCATAGTACACGACAATACCCTTCCAACAAAGCTAGAACCAACCAGCCTTGTACCTCACATGGATCCAGAGATCTCCCCAATCATTGCTCCAGTTGCTCTGCTAGATTACCATCAGGCTGGCAGTTCAGGGGGCATGTCCTTTCTCGGGGGGCGTGTTATTTCTTCTGCAGCTCTCCCTGTAAATGCCACAGCTTGTAACAGAACATATGGCTGGTGACAGTTGAAGATTTAAACCTAGCACGTGCAATAAACCTCAGTGAGACGGACAATAAACAAGAAATAGCCCAAACAGCAGGCGGCGCTATACGAATACATTTTATTGAATAGCTAACTGGCTATACAAAAATTTTAATTACATGCAATAACAAAAGTATTCAGATCCAGGTGCTGGTTTGAAACATGTTGAATATGTTTTGTGACACAACCCCTTTAATGGGGTAATTCTGTGCATGCCAGATTTTTATAGGGTGTATTTGCTTATTAAGTGAGGAGTAACTTTTTAGTTATTTCTCTTTGTCATTTTCAGCTTTTGGCTTCTAGGCAGTTTACAGCCACAGATATTATTGAGGGCCAAGTGGCAGCTTTGAAGACCTTTATGTGCCAAGTATCATTGCTTTATGAAGTGTTTACTGCTGTACTAGTTATGTAAGTAATTGAAATCAAGCACAAAATAATGCAAATTAACTGCTAAGTTGTATCTGTTCTGTATGCTCTGTATTATCCTTTACTGAGTACTGGAAAATTCTTCAGTGCTCTACAGTCACGAAATTGGAAGCCACGGTTGTCTAAAGTGTCTTTGTATGCTGGAGCATTCAGGCTAGCCACATATGTTAGTTGTTTCTGGACACTTGTTTTTGTAGAGAGTCAGACACATCTGATATATGTGTATTTAGAGCCCCGGCACAGCGTCCATAGATTGATACCTTTTAGAAAGGAAAACCCAGCATACAGCATTTTTCTGTTGGGTGTTATTTGATATCCTGCATCACAACTGATGTGCCGGATGATTATGAACAATCCCATAAAAAGCTATGGGATTAGTTCTGGGAGTTCAGTTCTCCTCTGGCATTTCTGCAGAGGGAAATTGAGACGTATCACTGGCCATATGTGAAGGGGCTCTCCCAGTTCCCTTCTCAGCCCAAACCCTGAAAAACAGCCCTTTACCGGGTTTCACAGTAGGCATTATGTATTCCAGTAGGTAGCTCTCTTTGGGCATCAGCCCTGATAGATTGTGTACAAGGCACCATGCACTTCAGCACTCGGGAGCCCTGCTGAGTTTGTATGGTCTACCTCTTTGTGACTGAGTTGTTTCCACGTCACAATAATAACACATACAGTTATTGGGGCAGATCTAGCAGATAAGAAACTCATCTACTAAGTAAACTTTTATGTGTGTCTTTAAAGAGGACCTTTCATGGTTTTTATTTATTCTAGATAAATACCTTTCCTTGCTTGCTTGGAGGAGGGGGGGGGGGGGGGGGGCGGCGGGGCTGATGCTGCCAATCTGCCTATTTTTATTTTTTTAAGTTCTTCCGCTCAGTATATTAGTACTAAGCTTTGGTACAGGGAGGAGGAGATGCCAGGGTTTCTCAATGGGCGTCTCCTTCTCCCATGAATGGCCCACGCTACAGCCAGGGAGGAGGAGACGCCCATTGAAAAAACAGGCAGGGTGTCAGCATCAGCCCCCTGCAAGGAAAGGTATTTTTCTAGAATAAATAATAACCATGAAAGGTCCTCTTTAATAATCAATGTTTTTATTGGGGCTAAACAACGTGTATGGCCTTCACACTCAAAGACTGCAACAGAAATATAGGGGGGGGGCCTGCTGTGGGATACACTGCAGATTGTGCTTTTGCAAAATCCACTGTGTGAACAGGGCCTAGGTTTGTATATATATTTTTGGTACGTAAACGCCTGAGGTGGGCCAAAAGCATGTTGTGAATAGAGCATTACAGTAATATCCTTGGAAATGGGAACTATTTATTGGAAAAACAATGGCGTACCATGATAATTTTGGTCAAAGTCCTTAAAAAGTACACATTAAAGCTTCAAAATTGTTCCCGCTAATATCCTCATCGCTATCTTCATAGGGTTTACCAGTCATAAGTTTTTTACTTGTATCTTAAAAGTAAGTGGGAAGAGACATTCTGTCAGTGACCAGACGGGGACAGGTGGCCGGATAGGTTATTCTTGCCTTCTGATTTGTGTAATTAAGACACTCTGGCCACTACAACCCACCGGGGCATTGGGATAAGAGGCCGATATGAGACCGAAGTCTTTTAGCAGATGCCTTGTCTTGTTCTATAACACAATCTGTTAGCTGTGAGGCCATGTGGGACCCTGGGCCTTCTGTGATCCCCTCCTGCGGATTGTCTTGGATGCAATTAATATATCCCAGGACTGCTTGAAAAGTGCAGGCAGGTGTCATTGCCGTCTCAGAATACGTAATAACGTCTTGTGTCTCATGTCTTTCCATGTGTTATCTGCATTTTATTAGATTTTACAGATAATCATTTAAGGCTTATTTTAGTTCTAAGACAGATAAAAAAAATTACCTGACGACCTTGACAAGCGTCTAGAAAAGGTGAATAGCTGATAAATGTGTGCGTCTTGTGCTAGCCTCACAAGGAAAGCGTGTACAAAGCATTTCTGGTTCCAGGCTCATTAAAAAAAAAATATTTTGCTGAGATAATGAGTTGCTGCTGGCTTCTTGCCACCCACATATTGAGAAATTTACTACAAAGTGCTGTCTGTTTAGTTGACCTGCTACTTTCCATCATTAATCACACTGCGCTTTTCATTAAGTAACTTTTTTCTGTGTTCATGTGCGTGGAATGAGAAGTAAAGGTTCGAGAGGTCTTTTTTCATCTGTGATATTACAGTGCGGAAACCACATTGATATGCATAGTATACCAAGTCCCCGGAGACCCCCAGTAATACAAGTCTGGGTTTTGTTACAGGTTTTTTTCTTGACGGAGGATAATAATAATGTGAATAATGTTTTATTCCGCTCCGCGAAAACATATTATCAGAAGTGGGTCAGAATAATTTTTTTGCCTTTTCAGATTAATCTATTGTTTAGGTGTGGTGTGCAATTTATGGCACAGCAATACGTGTTACAGATTTCACCGTGGAGATATTCTGCGCGATTGAATTACATTCCGTAATGCAGATTTGTTGACTTCCCTTTGCAGTAGTTAACCTTGGGAATGAAATATATAGTTTTCTGACTGGTGATAGGTTATGTCAGTAGTTACTCTGTAATAAGTGTGTACATGAAAACATATCATTAAGGGGTTAAGATGGTTTGCTTACATCCTATGTGCAGTTTCCATAATGATTAGGGGAGATCCCTGGTGGTATAGAAAGACTACATTAAACAAGTAATATGTTGTAAGTTTGAAATGGCTATTAAACCAATTAGGCTACTTTCATACTCGCGTTTGGTGCGGATCCGTCATGGATCTGCACAGACTGATTCATTCAGATAATACAACCATCTGCATCCGAACGGATCCGTTTGTATTATCTGTAACATAGCCCAAAAAAGATCCACCTTGAACACCATTGAAAGTCAATGGGGGACGGATCAGTTTTCTATTGTGTCATAACATTGTGTGTCAGGACGGATCCATTTGCCTCCGCATCGTCAGGCGGACACCAAAACACTGTAAGCAGCGTTTTGGTGTCCGCCTCCAAAGCGGAATGGAGACAGAACGGAGGCAAACTGGTGCATTCTAAGCGGATCCTTTTCCATTCAGAATGCATTAGGGCAAAAAACGGATCCGTTTTGAACCGCTTGTGAGAGCCCTGAACGAATCTCACAAACGGAAAGCCAAAACACCAGTGTAAAATATTATAGCCGACCTGTCAGCTCTCCTGGCATGCTTCTTTTTTTTTTTTTTTTAGTAAACTTATAATTTCCCATAAAATAATATATGAATGAATATATGAATAAAATGATAGTTTAGCATTACCCTTATAAGAGTAACATGTCCTATACAGTGTACAATATGTGCTGAGAATGTCAGTATAACAAGCATGGGCAATTTGTAATGTACCCCATTAAAGAAGCACTCCAACAAATTATTTTGGGTATAAAACTTCTAAGTAACCAGCAGTATTCCAGCCGTGTCTTTTATTTTATCCCAGCTCAGTTGCAGCCAGACATTTTGAACCTTTCCATTATTGGCAGCGTCTGTTAGTGCAGAACTTGCTCTCTTGTGTAGACAGGAGGTCCGTCTTTCCTGTGTGACTGACTTCCTGTGAACTACAAGACTACATAATTTATCAAGTTGTTCAGGGGCATCTGTCAGACACTTCCCCTCTCCATGTTTCCCTGTATGTCCTCCCCATGCGTAGTATGCTAGTGAAGATGTAATAGCTAAATGTCCTGTTACACGTACCAGTTTCCTGCATATAACGAGTGCCAATTGACAGTACAGCCGAGAGTTGGTGCTTGTTTTAAGGTTCATTTAAATCACTGATGGCATTCAATCGTCCATTCAGTTTATTTTTTATAGGCAGAACATTCCCTGGTACATGATTTTCAAGCCTGCGGGCCCGGCTGCTGATGTAGCTCTGGCCCTCACTGCAGGCTGCAGCCTACTTCTTGCCAGCTGGGCTTCCCTCACTGTGCTTGTACGGCATGCACGAGCATTCACCAGCCTATGACTGACCACCTTAGGGTATTTAAGGGACATTCCCCTGTGGGAAGGTGCCTGAGCAGTAAATACCAGATTGTTGGTTTCCACAAAGGTGCACTTTTCTTATTAGTTTGTCTGTGTACCATCTTTTGCCTGTTTCCTGGATTTTAACCCTTCGTTAGATGTCTTGATTTCAGCCTCATCTCTGTGTTGACTTTGAGCTGCCTTCCCTAACCTCGGACTGTTTTATCAGATCGCATGTACTCTGCCTGCCCTGATCTCAGCCTATCACTGACTATGGTTTTTCCTGATCTCTCGGTGTTGCTCATCAGTGTCTCTTGACCCCCGTGGATCAGGAGTCACTTAAACCGAGCCTATCCTGAGAAGTAGCGGCCTAGTGGTTCCCCTGCGGCAAAGTCCAGATCTCTGTTAAGGGGTTAAAGGGTGGATACTAGGGAGCAACTTGGATAAAGCCCTTGGGAGAGAGCCCCAAGCCTAAAACTGTTCAAGTGACACTGTGGGTCCATACTCACTGCATAACAGCAATCGCCATCAAAGGAACATATGCTCATTTGGCAGCTGATTAATGGGCATGTTCACACGCAGCAATGATAGGGAACAAATGTTTGTAAGAACATTGCCTGGTCCATACAGTGATTACTGACAGAGATTTATAAAATCCCATGACTTACATTGACTGTCTCTATCTGTGTGTGCTGTGTGCAGAGTCTCCAGTGTATTCTATTAGATACAGTGTCACATTGCTCACCTCTGCCTCCTTCTGGTAAGAGCTGACAAAGAGAAATGTAATACAAGCAAAAGGCAGAGCAGATCCGCAGTAGCTAAATCACATAGGATGCACTAAGACATTGCTGTACTGTGTGAGTTAGGCCCCTTTCAGATGAGCGAATGTCTAAAATAAAGTTGACCCGTTTTTAGTAAACATATCCAGAATTGCCCACTCTCCCTTTTTAAAACGTATTCAAAACTTTATTAAATCCTATAGTACTTTTCCCACAAGCATTTTTGGCGCATCTTTTGGCTTGTTTACATGTGAAAAAAATGTGTGGAAAAACACGCGTATGTGCACATCACAAATGGTGCATGTTTTTCTGCTTCCCGTTAATTTGAATGGGAAAATCTGCGCTGATTCTGCCCTAAGATTGAGCATGCTGCTTCTTTTTTACACGCTCCTACTCAGGTTAATGAGAGGGTGTTAATATGTGTTTTTTGACACTTTTTATGCATGTAAAATGAGTAAAAAATGTGCAGTGTGATTATACTCTGTCCTCTATGTCTCTGCAAAGACATTAATGGAAATGTAGGCTTCATTATGAGAAACATATCAGTGGGGGAAAAGGAATCAACATGGCAGACAATCCATAAATGGCACGTGAGCTAAAACAGGTATATACAAGGCATTCACAAGAGCCTTTACGTTATTTTTTAATAGTCTATGCTACACTATACAGCCAGAAAATCTTCTTTTAGCATTTTTGATTAACCTAGTTGGTTCACTAAGGCATTTGGTTCCATATAAAGGGGCATTCCCACCTTAAACAGTTATGGCATACTCACAGGATATCCCATACATGTCCGATAGATGTGGGCCCCGCCTCTGGGATCACCCTTTTGGTCACATTTGGTCCCTGACATTTATTGTCAGTTACTTGTGGGCCATTTTGTTTACGTGCAGTGCCTACTTTCTGGCCTATGGACAGCACTTCGGGTTGGTTGTCTAGTAATGAAATGCAGCCACTATCATATTTATATTGAAACAACCATATATTATAGTATTCAGTCCTTGTGACAGATTCCTCTCATTTTGATGTACAGGGTTTACTGTATAGTAAAGAGTATTAATATTTTTTTGTATGCACTTTTCGAATGGTGGGTGCTTTAATATATGATGTCTATGTCACTTTTTTAGTTTAGCCTCAGTTTACCTCTGCAGCTGTCTTTCGTTTTGATCAGGCATTCATGAGATTCACCATGCTCACAAATTATACTGTTTTATCTGTCCGTAGTGACAACTTCTCTATTTTTCACCAATGATAGCATATCACATTCCATATTATTAGCATTACTCAGTAGCAAAAAGATCTGTGTAAGGTCTTTACTGCCGCCAGTGTACCGAAATGTTGTAAAATAATGATAATGTAAAACTGAGATTTATGAATCCACTGTCAAACAAATGATAAAATAATTCCGGAAATATTACGGTATCGCTATTCTGCATGGTAATGGCCTTCGGGTCAGAGACTGCATGACATGTGATAATTTGATAAATTACATTGCTGAAGGGTAATGTGTAAGGGCCCTCTTCCTCCCATTCAGTTTTAGGGTACAAGCACAAGATGCAATTGCAATGTGGCCGCACTGAGGTTAAGTACGGTGCAGCGGTACAGGTCGCAATGTGGGCTCCTGTTAAAGAGGAGGTCCAGGCTTTACTATTGATGACCTGTCCTCAGTGCCGTCTCCCTTCTCTCTTTCTGTTCGCTGCTGCTTTGCCATAGACGGCAGCCGTGAGCAGGAACAGAGACGGGAGACGTCACGTGCGTACTGCGTGTGCCATCTCCTCATACAGCTGAACGGCGAGGGGGGGGGGGGGCAGGTGTCAGACCCCGCCAGTTTTTATATTGATGACCTATCCTGAGGATAGGTCATCAATAGTAAAAGCCTGGACAACCCCTTTAAACTAAAGAGAACTGGATTGGTCATTCGGTCTGCATTCACAACTGCGCCGCGTGGTCATACCCTGAGTTGTACATTGATTACATATTCTAATTATATGTTTCTTTTACATTTTTGGTATATAGTTTTTATGTGACTATTAATATAAAAATCTTGGAATTTTATATAGTTTTCGCACTGACTGGTAGAGGACACACAATAGCCATATCCCTACAGTAGTTCACCTGTCAGCTATAGCTATGTAGACTGGAACAGAATTATCAGAGTCATCTCACTATCATCAGAGAGTGAGCAGGTTGCTAGCAGATAAGGCAGGGTAGTAAGACCATAAACACAGGGGAGGCTCTGTATGCATCTCTTCCTAAAGGCTGTAATAATAAATTATAAATGATTAGAATTTTAAGTCATTTTTTGTCTCTTTCTCAGCATTTATTGGTCAGTTATCTCTTTCCAAATTTAAAGTGTCTATTCGCAAGACTCTTCATCACGGTCATATCATTTGTGAGCTGCCACTCCAGCTGATTGATGGCCAAGGAGGCTCTGCAATAAAGCACTGGCAATATTATGCTTACCTCCCTAGTATTATGAAGTCTGCAGATGTTTGACCTTTGTGCAAACATCATTGAGCAGCCTGTGTTTGTATGTGTGTGTGTGTGTGTGTGTGTGTGTATATATATATATATATATATATATATATATAGTACAGACCAAAAGTATGGACACACCTTCTCATTCAAAGAGTTTTCTTTATTTTCATGACTATGAAAGTTGTAGATTCACACTGAAGGCATCAAAACTATGAATTAACACATGTGGAATTATATACATAACAAAAAAGTGTGAAACATCTGAAAATATGTCATATTCTAGGTTCTTCAAAGTAGCCACCTTTTGCTTTGATTACTGCTTTTCACACTCTTGGCATTCTCTTGATGAGCTTCAAGAGGTAGTCACCTGAAATGGTCTTCCAGCAGTCTTGAAGGAGTTCCCAGAGATGCTTAGCAGTTGTTGGCCCTTTTGCCTTCACTCTGCAGTCCAACTCACCCCAAACCATCTCGATTGGGTTCAGGTCCGGTGACTGTGAAGGCCAGGTCATCTGGCACAGCACCCCATCACTCTCCTTCATGGTCAAATAGCCCTTACACAGCCTGGAGGTGTGTTTGGGGTCATTGTCCTGTTGAAAAATAAATGATGGTCCAACTAAACGCAAACCGGATGGAATAGCATGCCGCTGCAAGATGCTGTGGTAGCCATGCTGGTTCAGTATGCCTTCAATTTTGAATAAATCCCTAACGGTGTCACCAGCAAAGCACCGCCACACCATCACACCTCCTCCTCCATGCTTCACGGTGGGAACCAGGCATGTAGAGTCCATTCGTTCACCTTTTCTGGTTGGAACCAAAGATCTCAAATTTGGACTCATCAGACCAAAGCACAGATTTCCACTGGTCTAATGTCCATTCCTTGTGTTATTTAGCCCAAACAAGTCTCTACTGCTTGTCGCCTGTCCTTAGCAGTGGTTTCCTAGCAGATATTCTACCATGAAGGCCTGATTCACACAGTCTCCTCTCAACAGTTGTTCTAGAGATGTGTCTGCTGCTAGAACTCTGTGTGGCATTGACCTAATCTGAGCTGCTGTTAACCTGCGATTTCTGAGGCTGGTGACTCGGATGAACTTATCCTCCACAGCAGAGGTGACTCTTGCTCTTCCTTTCCTGGGGTGATCCGCATGTGAGCCAGTTTCTTTGTAGCGCTTGATGGTTTTTGTGACTGCACTTGGGGACACTTTCAAAGTTTTCCCAATTTTTCGGACTGACAATTTTTCTTAAAGTAATGATGGCCACTCGTTTTTCTTTACTTAGCTGCTTTTTTCTTGCCATAATACAAATTCTAACAGTCTATTCAGTAGGACTATCAGCTGTGTATCTTCTCCACCACGCAACTGATGGTCCCAACCCCATTTATAAGGCAAGAAATCCCACTTAATAAACCTGACAGGGCACACCTATGAAGTGAAAACTATTTCAAGTGACTACCTCTTGAAGCTCATCAAAAGAATGCCAAGAGTGTGCAAAGCAGTAATCAAAGCAAAAGGTGGCTACTTTGAAGAACCTAGAATATGACATATTTTCAGTTGTTTCACACTTTTTTGTTATGTATACAGGGAGTGCAGAATTATTAGGCAAGTTGTATTTTTGAGGATTAATTTTATTATTGAACAACAACCATGTTCTCAATGAACCCAAAAAACTCATTAATATCAAAGCTGAATATTTTTGGAAGTAGTTTTTAGTTTGTTTTTAGTTTTAGCTATTTTAGGGGGATATCTGTGTGTGCAGGTGACTATTACTGTACATAATTATTAGGCAACTTAACAAAAAACTAATATATACCCATTTCAATTATTTATTTTTACCAGTGAAACCAATATAACATCTCAACATTCACAAATATACATTTCTGACATTCAAAAACAAAACAAAAACAAATCAGTGACCAATATAGGCACCTTTCTTTGCAAGGACACTCAAAAGCCTGCCATCCATGGATTCTGTCAGTGTTTTGATCTGTTCACCATCAACATTGCGTGCAGCAGCAACCACAGCCTCCCAGACACTGTTCAGAGAGGTGGACTGTTTTCCCTCCTTGTAAATCTCACATTTGATGATGGACCACAGGTTCTCAATGGGGTTCAGATCAGGTGAACAAGGAGGCCATGTCATTAGATTTTCTTCTTTTATACCCTTTCTTGCCAGCCACGTTGTGGAGTACTTGGACGCGTGTGATGGAGCATTGTCCTGCATGAAAATCATGTTTTTCTTACCTTGCAGACTTCTTCCTGTACCACTGCTTGAAGAAGGTGTCTTCCAGAAACTGGCAGTAGGACTGGGAGTTGAGCTTGACTCCATCCTCAACCCAAAAAGGCCCCACAAGCTCATCTTTGATGATACCAGCCCAAACCAGTACTCCACCTCCACCTTGCTGGCGTCTGAGTCGGACTGGAGCTCTCTGCCCTTTACCAATCCAGCCATCTGGCCCATCAAGACTCACTCTCATTTCATCAGTCCATAAAACCTTAGAAAAATCAGTCTTGAGATATTTCTTGGCCCAGTCTTGACGTTTCAGCTTGTGTGTCTTGTTCAGTGGTGGTCGTCTTTCAGCCTTTCTTACCTTGGCCATGTCTCTGAGTATTGCACACCTTGTGCTTTTGGGCACTCCAGTGATGTTGCAGCTCTGAAATATGGCCAAACTGGTGGCAAGTGGCATCTTGGCAGCTGCACACTTGACTTTTCTCAGTTCATGGGCAGTTATTTAGCGCCTTGGTTTTTCCTCACGCTTCTTGCGACCCTGTTGACTATTTTGAATGAAACGCTTGATTGTTCGATGATCACGCTTCAGAAGCTTTGCAATTTTAAGAGGGCTGCATCCCTCTGCAAGATATCTCACTATTTTTGACTTTTCTGAGCCTGTCAAGTCCTTCTTTTGACCCATTTTGCCAAAGGAAAGGAAGTTGCCTAATAATTATGCACACCTGATATAGGGTGTTGATGTCATTAGACCACACCCCTTCTCATTACAGAGATGCACATCACCTAATATGCTTAATTGGTAGTAGGCTTTCGAGCCTATACAGCTTGGAGTAAGACAACATGCATAAAGAGGATGATGTGGTCAAAATACTCATTTGCCTAATAATTCTGCACGTAGTGTATAATTCCACATGTGTTAATTCATAGTTTTGATGCCTTCAGTGTGAATCTACAATTTTCAGTCATGAAAATAAAGAAACATTTTTGAATCAGAAGGTGTGTCCAAACTTTTGGTCTGTACTGTATAAAAAAAAATATATATATATATTTATCATGACTTCACTCCAGAATTCTGGCTTCAAAAAGTTGTAAAATTGGACTTTTATGACTTTTTGTGCCTCACAAATTAAAAAATGTTTTTTTTTTATGGTTAGGAATATGGGTGTTATGACCTCCAGATTTATCACTGAGACTTTTTTTTTTTTATTCACAAAAAAGTTGCAGTCTCTATCCAGCAGGAGGGTGGAGAAGAATACCTGGAGTAGCTTTCTAGACAAAAGTGGCTTAAAGGGCATTTGTCGGCAGATTTGTACCTATAAAAACTGGCTGGCCTGTTACATGTGCGCTTGGCAGCTGAATACATCTGTGTTGGTCCCATGTTCATATGTGCCTGCACTGCCTAGAAAAATGATGTTTTACTATATGCAAATGAGCCTCTAGGAGCAGTTGCAGAGAGAGCAGAGCTTCTAGGTGTAATGGAAACACCCCCGTTGCTCCAAGAGCCTCATTTGTAGATATTGAAAAAAATATTTTTTCTCAGCAGTGCAGATACATATGAAGATGAGACCAACACAGATGTCTTCAGCTGCCAAGTGCACAACTAAGCCTGGGTTCACACGAGCGTCACTTTTTGGCTCCGGATGCGTCCCAGGTGCATTGCGGCAAACTCGCGCGAGTAGGTACGCAATTGCAGTCAGTTTTGACTGCGATTGCGTTCCGTTTTTCAGTTTTTATCGTGCAGGTGCAATGCGTTTTGCACGCGCATGATAAAAAACTGAAAGTGGTACCCAGACCCGAATTTCTTCACTGAAGTTCAGGTTTGGGTTCAAGGTTGTGTAGATGTTATTATTTTCCCTTATAACATGGTTATAATGGAAAATAATAGCATTCTTTAATACAGAATGCTTAGTAGAAGTTCAATTGAGGGTTAAAAAATAAAAAAAGAATTAACTCACCTCCTCCAATTGATCGCGTAGCTGCCGGTCTCCTGTTCTTTCTTCAGGACCTGTCAAAGGACCTGTGATGACGTCACTGAGCTCATCACATGGTCCGTCAACATGGTGATGGATCATGTGATGAGCTTAGTGATGTCATCTATGACAGGTCCTGAAGAAAGAACAGGAGACCCGCAGCTACTCGATCAATTGATGCGTGAAAATCACCTCTCATCTGCACAGCCCCATAGTAATGAATAGGTCCGGATTCAGTGCGGGTGCAATGCGTTCACCTCACGCATTGCACCCGCACGGAAATCTTGCATGTGTGAACCCAGCCTAACAGGTCAGCCAGTTTCATAGGTACAAGTCTGCTGACAGATGTGTTTTTTTTTTTTTTTTTTTCTCTAATTTTATTTTATGTGATGAGTATTTAATAAAGTGAAAAAAATATAAAAAATACTCTGTCCAGGAGTAGGCAGAGTTGTGGAGACATCTGAGCTGCCTGCACTCCACTGTTTCCATCATAACTCCCATAGCAATAAAATTTAACAATGAACAATCTTGTGTGTCTTTGAAAGTACACTCCAAAAAATATCTTTTCTCCATCAATCAGTGTCCGTGGCCAATTTGAATATCTGTAACAGTTAATATGTCAATTATTTGTATCTAATTTCCTGACAGATGCAATTTAGTTTTTTTTTCTGGGATTTTAATATTGATGATGTATCCCAGGATATCAGATCGGCGGGGATGCTGTGCGTCAGCTGGTTGGATAGAGGGCTGTGCTTTGTGCGAGCGCTGCCTTCCCTTTATTATTTACCTTCTCGCCGTTGACATCGCAGCGGTGACAGGTGTAAGTACAAGCAGCCATCCCATTTACATCTATGTCACGACTCGTTCCTATTCACTTGAATAGAAACGAGCCATCCAATTGAAGTAAATGGGGCTGCTTGTAATTACACTGGTCACTGCTGCAATGTCGAGCAGGTAAACAGAGGGTGGCCTTCTCTTCAACCAGCTGATCGGCAGGGGTCCGGGTGTCGGACCTCTGAAAATCTGATATTGATGACCTATCCTGAGGATAGCTCATCAATATTAATATCCTGGAAAACCCCTTTAAGGATAAGATACATTTCTCAGACAACATGTGACATTTGATAAATTTGGCATAAATTCCCCCCTTTGACAATAAGGGTGCAGCTGCGGACCTCCGCATGTTTAAAGTCAGTGGGCAGCTGGCAAGCGGTAAAGTTTTCACACAATATTGTTTGGATTTGGTTTTGCTTTTACCATATATTCAGTCAATAACATTCAGAATACATGCTTCTTCCTGCTTTTGTTTGCCAACTATGAATGTCTAGAATTACACACACTGTATGTTTGTATCCCGATCGATCGCTCTCCATCTCTTTCGTTTGATTGCTGTTATTAAGCCTTAAACAACAATCTGCTCAGAAAGCTTCACCAAAACGTCACCTCCATCTGATTTCAAATGTGATATTTTGAAAGTATATTTATGAAGCGCGTTGAAAAGAAATCTGAGTAAACACCATTTTCTTTCATTCCGTTCAGGAAAGCTCTTCAAGTCTCTGGACCTCAGCCTGATTGTCGAGTTTATCCTCATGTTTTACAAAGACAAGCCTATCGACTGGCTGCTGGACCACATCCTGTGGGTGAAAGTGTGCAATCCAGAGAAGGATGCTGTAAGTAATGCAAGATTGCCAGTGTGGTGCTTGTAAGAATCACCTCTTTGGAGGGGTCATACATAATACATCACCATGGTATGTGAAAATAATGTGGAGCTGTGTTTTACAGAAATATATAAAAGATATTTCCCTATCATGAACTTGTCTGGATTAACTGGATTTGTGTTAAAATAACAAAAATGTCTCCCTGTAGTGCTGTGAAAATATATTTGCCCCTCACTCAATTTCATCTAAATTTTTTGCCAATGTGTCACATTAAAGTGTTTCCAATCATCCAACTAATTTTAAGATACGTTAGAGACAACACTGGTAAGCACAAAATACAGTTTTTAAACAATCATTCCATTTATTGAAGATAATGATTAATTCAGAACCTATATTACCCATGTGAAAAAGTAATTGCCTTCCTAAACCTACTAACTGGTTGTGCCACCCTTGACAGTCACAACTACAGTCAAATGTTTGTGAAGACTTGCACTGGAATCTTCTACATTGTGGTGGAGGAATGGTGTCCCAGTCTTCATTGTAGTATTGTTTGGATTTGGCTACATTGGAGGGTTTTTCAGGTTTGGCACAGCATCTCAATGGGATTGTATTCACAACTTTCATTTTGACACTCCACAACTTTTTTGGGGGGGATTAATCTGAGTTTGCATTGGCCTACTTTATGCCACATTTCTCAAACGTCACCAGTTTTTTTTTGGGGATAAATTTGTCTTATTCTTAAACTTAACACTTTTGTCTAGAAAAGCTACTCTAGTTTTAATACTTCACCATGCTACTGGAGTGAGATTGCAACTTTTAATAAAAGTCTCAATGATAAATCTGGAGTGAAACTCATTAACATAGCTGACCACTACCAGCACCATGTTTGGCTGTTAGTATTATTATTTATTAAAGTGCCATTCATTCCATGGCACTGTACATATGTTAAGGTATGCACATACGTAATACAGACAATTGCACTAAGCATGAACAAGATGAGTTACAAACTGGTACAAAAGAAGAGAGGGCCCTGCCCGTGAGGGCTTACACTGTACATGGTATGGAGGAAGGACTGATGTTTTTATGGTGGAGTGCAGTGTTAGCCACTCTCCACTAGGGATGAGCGAACCCGTGGAAATTTGGGTTTGGCCGAACTTCAGGTCAAAGTTCAGGGTTGGGACCCAAACTTGACCCCGGACCCCATTAAAGTCAATGGGGACGTGAACTTCACTTTATTATTTTCCATTATAACGTGGTTATAACAAAAAAAATAATAGCATTCTTAAGACAGATTCTCATCCACTTTATGGCGCTGCCAGTATCCTCTTCTTTCTGCAGGACCTGCAAAAGGACTTGCGATGCCGTCACCGCGCTCACCACATGGTGATTTTTCTACACCTGTTTTTTGTGACATGCAGTTACTTGCATCCCTGGCACTTAGTGATAAATGTGTGATATGTATAGCAAGATTTATTAATAGTGTCAATGCACTGGCTGTCTGTGGTGACATTTTATCCGAAGGGGTGGATAATGTTGCTGTATTTTTGTAGATGAGAATACAGAAATACTTGAATTTTTTCTATCTTTGTTTTTGTGTTTTCTAATTATGCTGCCTGCTGTAGAACTACTGGAGGAAGATGTAGAAACATACATGAAATAAATAATTTATTTATGAACCATGTCCAATTCTATATTGCTGGCTGCATGCCTGTCAATCCTGCCAGATGTTACAACCGAATTGCCACCAAGTAAACATAATAGCATGGGGAATTTAAATAGCTGCTTAAGCCAATATATCACTTTCACATACTGTGTGTGTATATAGTGTATGTGTGTATATATATATATATATATATATATATATATATGTACTTAGGACTTCTCCCATGTACAACTATCAGTAACTGACAGCAATTTCTGTATGCACACTTACACAGAGAACGATATCAATCACTGATAACACCTCCTCTGTGTACAACTATCAGTGACTGATAGCTATCTATGTATACACACTTGCACAGAGAATGCTATCAATAACTGATAACATCTCCCCTTTGTACAACTATCAGTGACTGATAGCTATCTATCTATACACACTTACACAGAGAATGCTATCAATCACTGATAACACCTTCCCTGTGTACATCTATCTGTGACTGACAGCTGTCTATGTATACACACATATACAGAGAATGTTATCAATCACTGATAACACCTCCCCGTATACAACTATCAGTGACTGATGGCTATCTATGTATACACACTTATACAGAGAATGCTATCAATCACTGATAACACCTCCTCCAAGTACAACTATTAGTGACTGACAGCTATATATGTATATACATTTACACAGAGAATGCTATCAATCACTGATAACACTTCCCCGGTGTACAACTATCTGTGACTGACAGCTATCTATGTATGCACATCTACACAGGGAATGCTATCAATCACTGATAACACCTCCTCCAAGTACAACTATCGCTGACTGACAGCTATCTATGTATACACACTTACACAAAGAATGCTATCAATCACTGATATCACCTCCTCTGTGTACATTTATCACTGACTGACAGCTATCTATGTATACACACTTACACAGAGAATGCTATCAATCACTGATAACACTTCCCTATAGTAACATAGTATATAAGGCCGAAAAAAATAAATTTGTCCATCCAGTTCGGCCTGTTATCCTGCAAGTTGATCCAAAGGAAGGCAAAAAAAGACTTGAGGTAGAAGCCAATTTTCCCCACTTAAGGGGAAAAAATTCCTTCCCGACTCCTATCAGGCAATCAGAATAACTCCCTGGATCAACGACCCCTCTCTAGTAGATATAGCATGTAATATTATTACACTCGAGAAATACATCCAGGCCCCTCTTGAATTCCTTTATTGTACTCACCATCACCACCTCCTCAGGCAGAGAGTTCCATAGTCTCACTGCTCTTACCGTAAAGAATCCTCTTCTATGTTTGTGTACAAACCTTCTTTCCTCTAGACGCAGAGGATGTCCCCTCGTCACAGTCACAGTCCTGGGGATAAATAGATGATGGGAGAGATCTCTGTAATGACCCCTCATGTATTTATACATAGTTATTAGATCTCCCTTTAGTTGTCTTTTTTCTAAAGTGAATGACCCTAATGTTGATAATCTTTCAGGGTACTGTAGTCCCCCCATTCCAGTTATTACTTTAGTTGCCCTCCTTTGGACCCTCTCCAGCTCTGCTATGTCTGCTTTGTTCACAGGAGCTCAGAACTGTACACAGTACTGCATATGTGGTCTGACTAGCGATATGTAAAGTGGTAGGACTATGTTCTCATCACGGGCATCTATGCCGCCCCTTTTGATGCAACCCATTATCCTATTGGCCTGGCAGAAGCTGCCTGACAGTTTTTTACAGTTTAGTTTGCTGTTCACTAAAATTCCTAGGTCCTTTTCCATGTCAGTGTTACCCAGTGTTTTACCATTTAGTATGTACGGGTGATTTGTATTATTCCTTCCCATGTGCATAACCTTACATTGGCCAGTGTTAAACCACATCTGCCACTTCTCTGCGTAAGCCTCCGTGTAAATTAATTTACACAGTTTAGTGTCATCTGCAAAAATGTATATTTTACTGTGCAAGCCTTCTACAAGATCATTAATAAATATATTGAAGAGAATAGGGCCCATGTACAACTATCACTGAATGACAGATATCTATATATAGGCACTTACACAGAGAATGCTATCAATCACTGTTAACATCTCCCCTGTATACAGCTATCAGTGACTGACAGCTATCTCTGTATACACGCTTACACAGAGAATGCTATCAATCACTGATAACACCTCCTCCATGTACCATGACTGACAGCTATCTGTGTACACACACTTAGGGCTCATGAACACAAACATATTTTCTTTCTGTGTCCATTCTGTATACAGAATCATTTATTTCAATGGGTCCACAAAGTAAAAACGGAAGTTATACCTCATGCACACGACTGTTGTGTGTTTGGCGTCCATGTGTGTTCCGTAATTTGCCGAACGGCGCGGACAGCCATTAATATGACAGCCTATTCTTGTCCACAAAATGGACAAGAATAGGACAGGTTATATTTTTTTTTTACGGAGCAATCTTTTGCGGCCCAATTGAATCGAGTGGGTCAAATACTGAGGCTCGGATGCGTACCAAAACAACGGTCGTGTGCATGAGGCCTTATTCCGTTTCCATATGTCCGTTCCGGAAAAAAAGGCCTATTATGGTCCACATTACGGACAAGGATATTACTGTTCTATTAGGGGCCAGCTGTTCCGTTCCTCAAAATACGGAATGCACACAGACGTATTTTTTGCGGATAGCAAAATACCTATGGTTCTGTGTATGAGCCCTTATACAGAGAATGCTATCAATCCCTGATAACACCTCCCTGTGTACAACTATCAGTAACTGACAGCTATCTATGTATACACACTTACATACAGATTGCTATCAATCACTGATAACACCTCCCACCATGTACAACTATTAGTGAAGGACCGCTATCTCTGTATACACACTTTCACAGGGAATGCTATCAATCATAGATATCACCTCCGCTGTGTACAACTATGACAGATATCTCTGTATACACACTTACACAGAGAATAATATCGATCACTGATAACACCTTTCCCATGTACATTTATCAGTGAATGACAGCTATCTATGTATACACACTTAAACAGGGAATGCTATCAATCACTGACACTACCTCCCCTGTGTACAACTGTGAATGACTGACAGCTGTCTCTGTATACACACTTATACAGAGAATGCTATCAATCACTGAAAACACCTCCCCTATGTACAGCTATCAGTGACTGACATCTATCTATATATGCACACTTACACAGGGAATGGTATCAATTACTAATAACGCATCCCCTGTGTACAACTATCATTGACTGACCACATTCTCTGTGTAAGTGTGTATACAGAGATAACTGTCAGTCACTGATATTTGTACACGGGGGAGGTGTTATCAGTGATTGATGGCATTCTCTGTTTAAGTGTGTATACATAGCTATCAATCACTGATATCAATCATTGATAGCTATTTATGTATACAGAGGTGAGACCTGCAAAGTAAAGGAGGCTGTATTGCGCATGCATGGCCACCCTCCTTTTATTCCCAAAGGAGCAGCACGCTCAGATATTTTCGACAGTCCCATTGAAATGAATGAAGAGCGCACCACAAAGAATGGCCACCGTTCCATTCATTTCTATGGGGCTGGCGGAAATAGTTGAGCCACCACTCAGCTATATTCGGCTGTCCCATAGAAGTGAATGGAGGGTGGCCGCACAAGCGCAGTGTGGCCTCCTTCTCTTTACAGTCTCCGTTCTAAAAATTGGTGGGGGTCCCAGAGGTGGGACACGCACCTATGAGAAATTGGGGCACATCCTATCGATATGCTCCCAATGTATGAGATGCAACACAACATTACAGTTTGTCTCTCAACACAGGCTTAATGGCTGATTCTCTTTTTTATAAAGTCTTCATGTGTATAACTCATTTTGTATAAAGAACCCATCTGAAATTTCAAGTACAATACCATATAATATATAATCATAGACCAAAGAATCAGTCAATGGAAAATATGGCGTGTGCACATTCCGCTGTTTCCGATGATCCTGAATTTCTGTTATCAGCCCATTCTCTTTTTTGGGGTCACTATTATATGCTTTTTTGCTGCTGTGTTTTATAGTGTTAGCTGTCCTGAAAATCATTCTTCAATAAAGACTCTTCTCTGTGTGAAATGTTAGGGAAATCAATAATGTTTTGAAGAAACCCTCACATTGCTAAAAAGATATAATAAGCATTTGAATTCTCCAGGATCTAATGGTATTTGACTCTTTAATAGGATATTCAGGATTTTGTTGCGTCCTGTGTGAAATGCACTAAGAATAAGTCTGGTGTTCCATTGCAACACATTGGGATGGACTTTATAACTAATCTACCTCCCTACTTTGTATGCCTGGTAATTTGGGTGGTGGTGGATCGGTTCTCAAAAATGGCACATTTCATCCCCTTGCCTGGAGTGCCTTCCGCCGTATAATTTTTACATTTGTTTATTGAGCTCATCCTTTGTCTGCACAGTCTTCCTTTACATATTAATGTAAAAACACAAAATGCAATCGCACACTGCAACCAGCACTCTGCCCTGCCTTTATGCTGGATGTTGAATAAGGCATTGGTGTACATTTTGGCCAAAGCCTAATAAGCCACTCACCACGTCCAGGCCGCAATACAGTACTACACTGGTATGATCTATACCAGTGTATTACTGTACTGTGCCGGCAGCAGGGGGCGCACGGCGTCATAGCAACCAGTGACGCCGTGCGCTCCAGCTCACAGGAAGGGATCCAGGCCGCGGTTCCACGGCCCGCACACGGCCGTGAACAACGGCCGTGTGCATGGGGCCTAAAACTGAGTCTGCTTATACAGCACCTACCAGTAGCCATTAGGCTCCAGGAGAAGTATAAAGTGGGTTCAGCATGCATGTGAGTACTTGCATCCCTGGATCCGATGAAAGCTGTAATGGCACCGGACGGGGTTAAAAGCAGAGTGTGCTTGGCGTGCATGCTGTACCTGCGCTCCCTGGACTTTATGTGGCTGTCATGGCCCATAAAAGGTAGGAACTAGTGTTAGGGACCACTCATGAAGGCGACCTTGACATGGTGAGTGGCTTATTACGCTTTGGCCAAAATGTACACCAATGCCTTATTCAACATCCAGCATAAAGGCAGGGCAGAGTGCTGGTTGCAGTGTGCGATTGCATTTTGTGTTTTTACATTTATTCCTTTACATATTGTTTGTGACAGGAAAGTACAAAGTACCACTGAGCCACCGTGCGTCTCCTTGAAACAAGATGACTGGGCATCCCTGCTCCCTTGGTCTGAGTTCTGCCACAACAATCACTCCAGCAAGTCTACTAATAAGTCACCATTCTTTATTGTTCATGGACATCACCCTTGTCTGTCTATACCTAATAATTTATCCACCGATTTGCCTGTCGCAGATGGGCAGATTTTTTTTTACATATCAGGAGACCATGGCTTCCCTGACTCAGGCTTCAGCATCCATGAAAAATGTGTGGATAAGAGACAAAGAGCCCCTCCGCAATTTTCTCCTAAAGACAGGGTCTGATTATGTTCAAAAATATTCACCTAAAGGTGCCAACTTTCAAGTTTGCTCTCCTGTTCTGGGAGCCTGCTGAAATATTAATGCTCCTATCTTATTGAAGAAGTTTCTGCAAATCTCCAGACACAAGAAGAGATCATAAGGGGAGTAATGTTACATTGGCAGCCCGTGTCTCCCACTGCCCCACTGCTTTGGGCAGGTACAGGTGCTGCTCCACCCACCCTGTGTCTGTCGATGTTCCATTGATCTGGCAGTGGATCCGGGCACCTGTTTCTTGTGTGTCTATCTCATTCTGCAATATTGCAAGTGTTAACCCCCCTTTGGTTCTGTTTGCAGCTGCTTCTAATGTTAATCAGCTCTGCTATATGCACTGTGCTGTTTGTCTCACTCACTGCTTAAGTAATACGTTTACTAGCTTGTTTGATCCCGCAAAGGTGCTATAATCTTCTTTATCGAGTTTTGCGTGATTTCCGGATCCTGATTGACTGCCACCTGACCTGATCCATGCCTGATCACTGTACTGACCCTGTGCTGCCTGCCCTGCCCTTTGGGTTGTTTATCATATTTGCACTTGATCTGTTAGTGACTTTGAGATTTGCCTGATTCTTTGGTGCTTCACACAGTGTCTCAGCCCCTGTGGGTCAGCTTAAACCACACTGTGAGTACTCCAGGAGGTGGGGGCCTGGGTTTAGGGTGTGAATACTAGGGGACTGCCAGGGTTTAGTCAAACCAGTTGGTTAACAAGGTGGTTCCAAACACACTGATTGTTACTTATTGAATTACATGTTTTGGCTGGAATTGGATACCCAGGGTTAGTGAGAACTCATGACCAGTCTGGGTTTACCAGTTAGTGAGCTGACCTCATTTTGATAAAAATAAAAAATACCGGCAGAATTTCTATTTTTTTATTTGCCCCCCCAAAAAAAAATGAAATAAAAAGCAACCAAAAAGTCATATGTATCCCAAAATGTTACTTGCAAAAAAAGGTAATTCTGCAAAATAACAGCCCCCAGCACAGCTACAGTAAGTTAACAGAAAAATAAAAAGCTATGGCCCGTAAAAAATAATTTACTCAAGATCCATGTTAGAAAATTCAAATAGTGCTCTTTCCTTCCATGTTCCCAAACTGCTGTTTATGACCACAAAATTTGAAGCTAAAGCAGCATACTGTTATAAATGTAATTTTTAATTTTCATGGTTCAATGTTTATGAACTCTATGAAACACTTTTGTGGTCAAAACCTTCACTACACCCCTAGTTGAATTATACGAGGGTTTAGTTTCCAAGCTAGGAGATTCCTTTCTTGGGCTTTCCACTATTCTGGTATCTCAGGGACATTGCAAATACAACATGAGACCCAAAATCCATTGCAGCTAAATCTTTGCTTCAAAGGACAAATGGTGCCTTCTTCTTATTGAGCCCCGTAGTTTCATGCCTGGCATTTTTGTACTATAGAAAAGTGTAATTTTCATGCCCGATGTTAATAAACTCTGTGAAGCACATGGGATTTCAACAAGGCCACTACACCCCTAGAAGGGTTCCTTCAGGGATGTAGTTTACAAAGCAGAGTCATTTGTGGGTTGTTTCTTATGTTTTGGCAGCTCAGGGCCTCTGCAAACATGAAATGGTGCATTAACCCCTTCTCGACCTCCCAGCGTAAAATTACATTGGCGGTCTGGCACTCTCGAGCGGAGCATGTGTCACAGCTGCAGGGTGCCTGCTGTTTCATACAACAAGCACCCGTGGCTAATGTTCGTGACCAGCATTACTGAAAATATAACGCTTCAGATGCCATGATCAAGGCTGACCACGGCATCTAAGCATGTGAAAACCTGGCAGCATGCGCTTCTGGGTGTGCTCCAGCTTCCCCCAGCGGAAGGCGGGAGAGCCGGAGCTTGTTAGCGGCAGCACCTGTCATCTTGTATGACAGGAGGCTGCTGCACAGTAAAATCCCCATTGATTCCAATGCTAATGCATTAGAGTCTATGAGAATAGCATTCCAATGATTGTTTGTTATAGTTATCTATGGGAACTATAAAAAAAAGTATAAACTTTTTTTATAAAGTAAAAATAAAATATCAAAATTCCAATCACCCCCTTTCCCTAATATAAAAATAAAAAAGTTGGGTTATCGACGCATGCAAAAATGCTCGTTCTATTAAAATATATAAATATTTATCCCATATGCATCTTATATATCGATCTCCTCCCACAAAAATTAGATAAAAAATTATCAAAAAAAAGTAGAATACACCCACCCCTCGTACTGGCCTGGAGAATAAAAGTAACTAGTCCGTAAAAAGAAAACCCAAAAAACTGTTTCAGGATTGCATTTTTTTCCAATTTCATCCCATTTGATTTTTTTTTTCCTGCTTCCCACCGCATTGTATGCAACGTAAGTAGTGGCATTAGAAAGAGCCCGTTGTTCTGCAAAAATTAAGCCCTTATACGGCCATGTGAATGAAAAAAAAAAATATATATGGCTTTGGGAGGGCTAGAAGAAAAAAAGGAAACCAAAAAACGGAAAATCACCCGGTCTTGAAAGGGTTAAAACATCCAAGTAAAAACTACATTTCAAAACCCATAAGGTGCTTCTTCATTTCTGAGACCTGTGTTTGGGTAAATTACTACACTGATAACACCTTCTGTGTTGCAGAATAAATTGATTAGCATTAAAAATTTACAAGAGAAGGTGAAATGTTGAAATTTAATCTCCATTTTGCTTTAATTTCTGTGAAGCAACTAAAGGGATGACAAACTTCCTACATGCTGTTTTGAATACTTTAAGAGGTGCAGTTGTTTAAAGGTTGTCAATTCATAAGGGATTCCTAATATATATTTAAAAGTCTCTTCAGAACTGAATTGGTTCCCAAAAAGATAGGTTTTGGAACATTTCTTGAAAATTTGAAAAATTGCTGTTAAATAAGCCATGTCTTAAAAAATTAAATTTAAATGTCAATTAAGAAATTATGCCAACGTAAAAGACATATGGCAAATATTAGTTATTAACTAATTTGTGACTATTCTGTTTTACAAAAAAAAATGAAAAAATAGACACTACAAAGTTTTCACATTTTCTATAACTTTCAGATTAATTTCATAAATATACCCAACACATAGGGTTTAAAGGGAAAATGTACTGCAGTCTGCAGGCAACGTGATATAGAACAGGAGGAGCTGAGCAGATTTTATGGGAAAAAATTCAGTATAACTTGTAGTTTATACATTTTGATCTCTGCTCATTCTGGGCTGTGAAGTCAAGGAGGCGATCCTATCAATGATTGACAGATATCTCTGTATACACAGTGGGGTTTCGCTCTGGTAGATATGGTAAGCGGACGCATTACAGAGGCAAAAAACAAGTTCTCAACGCAAAACTTCAGTGTTTATTCACACTCGAGGCAAATGCACAAAGCAATGCATTACTTCACAGTCTTGGTGTTTACTTCACACACAATGGAAAGTTCATATAAGACAAGTCACCTTGATGTCAGTTATGCCTCCATCAGTCCATGGCAGGCTTTAGGGGGCCTGTTTCCTCGGCCCATGGGTCTCAGCCCTCCAACCTGGCACCAAGCCTCAGATCTCAGCACAGAGATCCTGCTGCTTAGCCCAGCTGCCTATTTAACCCCTTATCACAAAACGCTGTGCATGTACGGCAGGGGATGCTGAGTCAGAATGCATTCCGTCGTACATGCACGACGGACAATCGGCCCAAAAATAAAAAAAAACTATGGCTCTCAGATTATGGAGACACTAAAACAAGATTTTTTTTTTCGAAAATGCTTTTTTGTGTTATATGTAAATAAATAATAGTAATAGCAAGTGACCAAAGTCATACACACACCAAAATTGTACCAATCAATCCGTCATCTCATCCCACAAAAATAATACCCTACCTAAGACAATTGCCCAACAAATATAAAAAAACTCTGGCTCTCAGACTATTGAGACACTAAAACATTAATTGTTTTTGTTTCATGTTATTAATGTATATTGTTTTTGTTTCATGTTATTAATTAATTGTTTCATGATATTAATGTATAAAACTTAAATAAAAAAAAGTATTCATATTAGGTATCCCCACGCCCATAAAAAAACCTTCTCTATAAAAACATCAAATGATTTAAACCCTCAGGTGAACACCGTAAAAAAAATAAAAAAGTGTCAAAAAGCCATTTTGTCACTTTGCATCACAAAAAGTGTAATAGCAAGAGATCAAAAAGTCATATGCACCCCAAAATAGTACCAATCTAACGGTCACCTCACCCCCACAAAAATGATACCCTACCTAAGACTCTGGAGACGCTAAAACATGATTTTTTTCAAAAATTATATTGGTGTATAAAACTTAAATAAAAAATATATACATATTAGGTATCACCGCATCCATAACGCCCTGCTATATAAAAATATCACCTCTCAGTTGAACACCGTAAAAAAAATCTAATAAAAATTGTGTCAAAAAGCCATTTTGTCACCTTACATCACAAAAAGGGTAATAGCAAGCGATCAAAAAGTCATATACACCCCAAAATAGTGCTAATCAAACCGTCACCTCATCCCACAAAAATGATACCCTACCTAAGACAATCTTTGGCTCTCAGACTCTGGAGACACTAAAACATGATCTTTTTTTTTGTTTGTTTCAAAAAAGATATTATTGTGTAAAACTTAAATAAAAAAAAGTATACATATTAGGTATTGCCACGTCCGTAACGACCTGCTCTATAAAAATATGACATGACCTAACCCCTCAGGTGAACAACATAAAAAAAAAAAAAACGGTGTAAAAAAAGCCATATTTTTGTCACCTTAGATCACAAAAAAGGTAATACCAGGCGATCAAAAAGACATAAGCACCCCAAAATTGTACCAATCAAACCGTCATCTCATCCAGCAAAAAAGAGCCCCTACCTAAGGCATTTGCCCAAAAAATAAATAAAAAAATGGTTCTCAGAATATGGAGACACCAAAATAGGATTTTTTTTTTGTTTAAAAAATGCTGTTATTGTGTAAAACGTAGATAAATAAAAAAAGTATGCATATTAGGTATTGCCACATCCGTAACAACCTGCTCTATAAAAATATCACATGATTTAATGCCTCAGGTGAACACCGTAAATATAGTTTTTATAAAAATGGTGTCAAAAAGCCATTTTGTCACCTTACATCACAAAAAGGGTAATAGCAAGCGATCAAAAAGTCATATACACCCCAAAATAGTGCTAATCAAACCGTCACCTCATCCCCCAAAAATGATACCCTACCTAAGACAATCTTTGGCTCTCAGACTCTGGAGACACTAAAACATGATCTTTTTTTTGTTTGTTTAAAAAAAGATATTATTGTGTAAAACTTAAATAAAAAAAAGTATACATATTAGGTATTTCCACGTCCGTAACGACCTGCTCTATAAAAATATGACATGACCTAACCCCTCAGATGAACAACATTAAAAAAAAAACGGTGTAAAAAAAGCCATATTTTTGTCACCTTAGATCACAAAAAAGGTAATACCAAGCGATCAAAAAGACATAAGCACCCCAAAATTGTACCAATCAAACCGTCATCTCATCCAGCAAAAAAGAGCCGCTACCTAAGGCATTTGCCCAAAAAATAAATAAAAAATGGTTCTCAGAATATGGAGACACCAAAATAGGATTTTTTTTTGTTTAAAAAATGCTGTTATTGTGTAAAACGTAGATAAATAAAAAAAGTATGCATATTAGGTATTGCCACATCCGTAACGACCTGCTCTATAAAAATATCACATGATTTAATGCCTCAGGTGAACACCGTAAATATTGTTTTTATAAAAATGGTGTCAAAAAGCCATTTTGTCACCTTACATCAGAAAAAGTGTAATAGCAAGCAATTAAAAAGTCATACGCACCCCCAAAATAGTGCCAATCAAATCGTCACCTCATCCCGCAAAAAGGATACATAAGACAGTCGCCCAAAAAAAAAAATGTGGCTTTCAGAATGTAAAACTGAAACAAACAACCCAAAAAATGTCATATTTGGTATTGTCACTTCCGTAACAACCTGCTCTATAAAAATAGCTCATGATGTAACCTGTCAGATGAACAGCTATTTTTTTGTTACCTTGCCTCACAAAAAGTGTAATATAGAGCAACCAAAAATCATCGGTACCCTAAAATAGTTACCTTGCCCTCCAATAACCATATGGCGTTCCTTTCCTTCTGCGGCCGCCGTGTGCCCCGTACAGCAGTTTACCACCATATATGGTGTGTTTCTGTAAATTACAGAATCAGGGCAATAAATATTGAGTTTTGTTTGGCTGTTAACCTTTGCTTTGTTAGCGGAAAAAAATTATTAAAATTGAAAATCTGCCCAAAAAAGTGACATTCAATTAATTCTTGTGGAACACCTAAAGGGTTAACAACATTTGTAAAATCTGTTTTTAATACATTGAGGTGTGTAGTTTCTAAAATGGGGTCATTTTTGGGTGGTTTCTATTATGTAAGCCTCACAAGATTTGCTTCTAAACTTCTAAGCCTTCTAACATCCGCAAAAACTAAAATGGCATTCACAAAATGATCCAAACATGAAATAGACATATTGGGAATGTAAAGTAATAACTATTATATGAGGTATCACTATCTGTTTTAAAAGCAGAGACATTGAAATTTGGAAAGTTGTGAATATTTCCCAATTTCTTGTAAATTTTGTATTTTTTTATAAATAAAATGAAATATTTTGATTCAAATTTACCACTGTCATGAAGTACAATATGTGACAAGAAAACAATCTCAGAATGGCTTGGATAAGTAAAAGTGTTTTAAAGTTATCACCACATAAAGTGACACATGTCAGATTTGCAAAAATCTGTCTGGTCCTTAAGGTGAAAAATGGCCCTTAAGGGGTTAAGGACAGCTAGGTGCTGCCAAAAACATGGACCGGCAATTAAAATCCAGTCCGGTATTTGACCTTACCTGGCTGCAAATCAGCCCAGCAGCACACGCTGGGAGGAAAATGCGTGTTTTCCCAGACCATTCCCCTGCACTGTGTCACAACACATACACACTGTCATAGAGGGAAGGCTGTCAGTCCCTGATAGGACCACCTCCTTGACTTCAAAGCCCAGAAGCAGCAGGTATTTGAATATTCTAAGTATAAATGACAAGGTATACTGAATCTTTTCCAATAAAACTATATATCAATCTGCTCCGCTCTTCCTGCTCTATAACATGCTGCCTTCAGCTCAGACACCATGTTCAATGTGACAGGTTCCCCTTAAAGCCACAAGTGTCATTTTAGCTTCAGTGCAAAGCAGAACATAGAGACAACTTTAGTATTTCTTAACAATTGTCCGTGTACCCAGTCTATTTCTTTCACGTTTTCCTTAGTCAAAGCCTCAGTATCTGGCTCTGCCATGCCCTTACTAACACCAGTATGTAGCCTTAAGAAAAAAATCATTAAGTCAAAACACCAAGGGAGATGTCTGGCAGAAGGAATTACATGATAAAGGAGCAGATCTGGGAAATGGTATTTAAGAGAAATGATGAGTTTTCAAGTACAGTTAGAAAAAGTAAAATTAAAGTCAAATCCACCATGCTCAAGGGGCTCTGAGTAGACGTATGGAAGTACTCCCTTGTGAGGAACGCTTGCTTGTTGCATTGCCTACTGTTATCTCGGACCACTCAGGACTGCTTCCTAGAATCCTCCATGCATTATACCAACTAATGTTCTGTTGTACAAGGATAAGTGTCATCCTTCACTGGGTGGAAATAACAAAGTGACATTTGTGGCATGGTGAAGTCATTTCATACCAGCATTTAGAGCTCACCACCCGCTATCTGTCTCCTGTGCATGTTTTTTTTCTTAGTTACTATGTTTGAGTAGACAAAGAAAATATTCGGATGAATAAAAAGATAATGATTGTAGAAGGTTGTGATCCCTTTTAGGGAGTCTGCAATCTATAAAACATCAAGATACATGAAATAACTAGAAGCAGCTTTTTTCTCATATGATTCATTCATGGTGATACTTCACCATCTGTAATTAGAATTTATATACTTTCTGTAATTTCTTAGTAAAAAATGCAAACCTAGAAAGCATCCCAAAATAAATGTTTTCTAACGTATTCTTCTTTCCAGAACTGGACTGAACACGACCTAGGCCCAGGTAGGAGGAATATTGACATCACTGCACTGGGACAGTGGTGCCAGTTACTTCAAGATGCTCAGCCAGTCAATCAGCTAAACCTTCCAAGTAATAATCCACTCCACTGACAGCTCTGAGTGGGATCCACAATTGGGCCCCACTGAGCGCCCGCTTTGGTACTCTCCGGTTGGCCATTCTACTCTTGTTATCATCTAACTGGCTAAATACTGAGCTGTAAGCTGATTTGCAAGCTAGTTCTTGTGTGTACCTGATGTATATGCTAGCTAATTGCCAAAATGCAGGTGCAATGTAGGCGACCTACACACATGTAGATGAATTTACATAATTTAAAGAGCAGAAAAAGCTAAGCTATTAGGGAGTGAGCCTATGAACAGTTTGGCACCATTTATCCCTGCAGTAACCAGCAGAATTTTGAATGCAGCTCTGGGATATAATACAGCATGAAACTCCGTGATGCATGTCAGGTGCATAGAATTTACCAAGCTACTAAGCTTTTCATTTACTTTATAGCTAGATGTGAACTGTAAAAGATTAAACATGCTTGAACCTACTCTTTTAGTAAAATGCTACAGTGACTGTTTCATGTTCTTACTCTGTTGTAGCCCAACTCTACTCAGACATTGAATAAAGACATCATAGAAGATCAACAGATGGAGTGCACTAAGACCCAGCTATCTGACAGTAATAGAATAGTGAATGCAATCCTATTAACAATGAATGGCCGTGTAGAGGTATATGATTATATGCAACCATTGAATAAGCTCATTCTTTCCTTAGTAGAGATGGCCTTGCGGTTCGCCCGGCGATCGTTTCACGGCAAACTTTGCTCGTTCGCCGAACATGCGAACATATGGCGATATTCGCATTCGCCATATTTTTTTGCATAGCGGTGAACTTTGACCCATGACACATCCATCAGGTGGGACAGGACAGCCAATTTAGACGTTTCAGCACAGCCTCAGGGAACGCATAGACCAACAGGTGTACGACTACATCGGGTTAACGGCCGATGTGGACTCCCTGAGAAGTGAGGAACCCCTTGACTACTGGGTGTGCAGGCTTGACCTGTGGCCAGAGATGGCACAATTTGCCATGAAACTCTTGGCTTGGCCTTCGTCGAGTGTCCTGTACGAAAGGACGTTCAGCGCAGCAGGGGTGATCGTGACCGATAAAAATGAATGAGGCATGGATCTCGGAGGAATTCAACACCTGTGATGACCACGTGTAATTGAATTTCACCTTTTATCATTTGGAGTTTATTCAAGAGAGGGGATTTCGTTAGCCACGGTTTTAATCCAATTTTATATTTTTAGTTATTTCAAACATATGTATTTGACATGTATGTGTACTGGCCTACATTCATTTTTTTTATCCTGTGACCGCCTAATGTACATCCAGCCACAGAATCAAAAGTTCTTTGCTGTCAGGTAAATGCATCTTGGCTAATTTATGGGGCCTGTACTGGCCGACAGTTACATATTTGTCCTGTGACCGCCTAATGTACCTCCAGCCACAGAATCCTGCAAAGTTCTTGGCTGTCAGGTGAATGCCTATTGCCTAGTTTTTGGGGCCAGTACTGACCGACTGTTAAATTTCTTATCTCTAGCCACATGTCAAAGGGTCATGTGACTGTGCCACCCACCCCGTACTGTGCCCCCTTATACCCTGCATTGTGCCCCCTTACCACATCCTGTGCAGTGCCCCTAGTCATTTCCTGTCCTGTGCCCTCTTATAGCCTTTTATCCGGTCATGGTATGGCGGTGTTATCCAGTCAATGTATGGCTGTGGTATCCAATATCTGGATGGCCATAACTGTATCCCTTTCCCTGCCCACGCCATCCTTTTTTAGACCTGGCATAAGCAGGAAAAATATGCAGATTGCGGTGCTAAGGACCTTTTGCGCCACAATCTGTGTCAGAAATACGCCTAACATAGACGTAGTTCTATATAATAAATGACCACCTAATTGTTTTATTATTTGGGGGTAGGGCTAATATCTTTATATTATATAGATTCTAGTGTATTATACTGTGCCCTGTATTTCCCAGTAGAAAATGATCCTTGGGAAACCCAGTCCTCATCCCTGACCACCAGGACCAGGTAGTGCTCTGTCAGTACATAGCGGCCTCCCCTGGCCGCTCCGCTGTGTACTGGTGCTTATTCGGACACTAGGGCTGGGTTCTTGTCCTATTTTTGCCATCCATTTAATGCATACCAAAAATGTATGCGTTAACAGATGCCTCAGACTGATGCCGTACAGTGGCGTCCGTTCACCATACAGTTCCATGGTAGAAAAAAAAATATTACGATAACGTATGCATTTTTTTAATGGACTCTTCAGGATACAAAAACATGGAGTGCTGAACATTTGTATACATCAAACCGATAGGAAATTAAAGTATTCTAGGCTCCAACAGGGCACATTTTTGAGAGTTTCCCTTTAAGACGCATAAAAGCAGCCCTGATTAAAATTCATATTTTCTCTGGTATATCACTGTCCATGTTGTAGGACTATTTGTGTACTTCTAGTAAGTGTTTGCTGAAAATATGACCTGAAGGTTTTTCAGGTTCGCCTGCCGTTAAAGTGAACGGGGCCCACCGCGAACGCATGGTTTGCGAACATTTGATTTGATTTGTCCTGGCCGATGGTCGTCCATCACTATTTCTTAGTACCTGCCCCGTTCCTCGCAGCCTATTAAACATGCGTCAGCAAGAGCTGGTGTGCATACAATAAATCCTGTCGCTACCTCTGTATCGTGCTTGTTTCTTTCATTCTCAGCATCTCCCCCCTTCCCCTCGATCATAATGAGCACTTACAATAATGAAGTGATGCTGGGTATCTCATTACTTTCAGCTTCCTATCGCTTGCTCTATTCACCAAAAATATATGACTTTAATTAGGCAGCACTGAGACTACTGTGCCGTCATACTGCCTGCTTTCTGTTAGGAGAAATATTTTATGTAAAATATGTCCGTCCTGTATTATTTTTATCGCCATAGGGGCTGAAGACATCTCACCATCAGGGCTTTTCTGCTAGGCTAAGCCATATCATCTAGTTTAAGCAAACTTCCTAAGGGCTCCTTACACCAGTATGGTTGTTACACAGTATGCCATGTAGATTTGTCTAAATTTAGTGGGTTCTTCCCATCTTACCCCCTTTATTTTTTCTCCACCTCAGATATGTATGGTAAAATACATTTACAGAGTGTCTTCAATCTATTCCTATATTCTACCAGGAATCCCCATGTTGCCTGCCCTTCTTTCCCTGGCTTTTAAAAATGTTCATAGGCAGTACGGAAGTGGCCCTGTGATAACTTTTTATGTGCACGCAGAGAATGTTCCAGTTCAGCACTATAGGGACCTCTCTAAAGTTACTGGTCATATGGGAGCTGTGCTATTTACTTGTATTGCACAGGGTAGAGGGCAGGCCTAACTATGACCAGAAAAGGAAAGGTCTCAGGATAGCCTTCCTATTTACTTGTATTTCTGAGGAGACAGGAAACTGGGCCAGGAACTACTGCGCATGCTCTGAGCAACGCACACTCCAGTGAACCTGCCCAAACTCATAGAGGTTGTACAAGCGGTATTACATCGATGCTAGCCGTACCCCCAGGAAATTTACATCTTTAGGAAAATGGGGTAGACCACAATGACAATCTCCTAACTATCACAAAGGGGATAAAAAAACTATATATATTTGCATATACATATAGAATAGGACCCTTAAAGGGGTTGTGCAGTGCAGAGATATTGATGACCTACCCTTAGGATGGGTCATCAATATCAAACCCCCAGAACCCCTGCTATCAGCTGTTTGAAGAGCACTTGTGCAGGCACTACTTCTGCTTCAATATTCCCTGCTCGTTGTCTTGCTTGTAGACGAGGCGCATTGGAATTACAGCTGCTAGACCCTTTCAAGATAATGGGATGAGCAGTTGTAACTATACTGCACATGAGATGGCCACAGATAATTTTGAAGAGGAAGCAGCGCTGCGACCACTTCAAACAGCTGTTCAGCAGGGACTCCAGGAGTTAAAGCCCTGAGGATAGGTCATTAATATTTTTGCACAGCACAACCCCTTTAAGATGGGAATTTCCCTTTTCAAAGTCTTTGAGTGCCCTCTTCTGGCAGGTTATGTAATATCCAGTTCTTACATAAAAAACCTGCTTGTAAGAATGCCCCATATATAAAACTAACAATATGATATACCTGGCCCTTTATATTTACTCTACCACCACCACCATTGACCTCTGAATCCTGGTTCTCTGATGTTATAAAAGTAGCAGGATGATGTGATATACATTACAATGTCAATGTGATCATCTATATTCCCCTCCCACGTGTACGCTACTTCATAATAGTATACAGTGCAGATGAAAAGGAGTATGGATGTAGGAACAGACTACGCAATATTGGTTTGTTGTCTGTTACCATGGAGAGACATAGACTTACGTAAAAGCTGTAGATACAAAAATGTAAGATTTTTATTCAAGACTTTTTATTTTAGATAAAGGGGAGCAATAACAACGGAAAGGTGGATAAAACGTGTACATATTTTTTGTATGGTAAATTGGATACCTTGCAAGTCTGTAGGCTTGCCCTGTCTTGTAGATGCCATGCTGCCATTTTGAGTCCTTCACAACAATGCTGAACAATGAAATATATATTACATTTATCAAATACTTTTTTTCTTCACTGATGGCTTTCTGAAAAATGGCCACTAAAAACCGTCCCCTTCAATATTGTACGTGGCTGTCAGGCCGTGAAAGCTGAAAAATGGGACATGTCTTATTTTTTGATGGTCATTTTTAGGGTTCATTAAAAAACTGACGTGTAAATAGACCCATAGGCTGCCATTAAAAACTGTTGTCACACGGCCATTGTGAATGCAGTCTAACAGATTTTCAAAGAAGTCATGTGTCAGAGAATCCATCTTTGGAGGGGGAGTTTGGGAACCCTCAGCCAAGATAGAATTTATAGGCTGTATAAGCGTATGGTTCCCGCTATCCAATATTTCTCTACATTTGAAGTTACATTTTTCTATGCTATGTACATCAAAGTAGTAAAAGCTGGAGGCTTTCCAGTAGTGTGAAACTTTTTATTCTGCTTCTCCAAGTTGCCACAAATTGAAAATATGTCCTGAAAATATTTAAAGTCTTTTCAGTGTAATGTGACATGTGGAGACATGGTTCTGTAACAGCTAGTCAGACTATGGAATGCCTACCCCACGAGGTAGTAACGGCCATACATTTGCCCAACACCAAATTGAGGGTTATCATTAAAGGGGTTGTGCCACCATCAAATTTTAATATATGTCTGAATAAAAAAATATGTATTTTTGTAATTTACTTTTGTTACAGAAATGCAGCACTTTTTAGATTTACTTCATTATAATCGCACCTCCTGCTGATTATTCTGCATAATAAAGTGCACATCCACCTACTGAAATGGTTGCATTTGCTCAGTTCCATCCTCCAACTTCCACCAGCTGTAACAGTTGGGGCTCATGTATGGAAATGTATTTTTCTTCCGTTTCTGTTCCGTTTTTTTTTTTTTAAGTCCGTATGCGGAACCATTTACTTCAATGTGTCAGCAAAAAAAAAATGGAAATGACTCTGTGTGCATTCTATATCTGCATGTCCTATAGAACATGTTCTATTCTTGTCCGTTTTGCGGACAAGGACCAGCTTTGTTACAATGGATGTGCAAAAAAACGGATGCAAGACGGATGTCATCCGTTTTTTTTGTTTTTTTTTGCGGGTCTTGTTTGCGGACCGCAAAATACATATGGTCGGGTGCATGAGCAGGGAGGCAGAGAGCTGCAGCAGAAAGGGCATGCCCCTGAGAGTGGACACTCCCCTCTGAGCTGCCAGCCTGAAGAGAATCTGGAAGAGTAATTGAAGCATTGCTTGGTGGAGCTTTGGATCTATGTAGGGTACAGGATGGTTCTAGCTTTGTCATGTAGATTGTCATTTTTATATCAGTCATGGTTATGACTCCTTTAACCGAGCAATTAATATTGGATAATTGATTAGAGTAAGGACTTTTTCCAACCTAAGTAGCCATGTGTCACCTTCAGTAGGTATTCTCACTGTTCGTGCTAGATTACTGCTGCATGCTGTCCCCTACATATTTCTGTCACCTCAATTTTCTCAGGCCTGTGCTCATGAGAACCCGCTGTAAAATTGTGTTTTACTACTTGGCAATAAGTCTTGCTGATTTTATGTGAATGCAGTTTACAGTCAATAATCCACAAGGTTCCGCGAGGAGGATTTGTGATGAGAATCTTTCTTTCCGTGTTACTTCCCTTTGGCATATCGGATGCGGCACAGGGGTCAGGCGGGTCAGGCATCTCATTGGATTTTGCATTGTGTGTTCTGCCTTCTTCCCTAGAGATATTGCTATTAAGATTTTCATTTAAATGTTTGCTTCTAGTTTTTGTGCCTAGGGCAAATATTTTTTAGGCATCCACGCTAACGGTATGACTAGAGAGGCAGGATTATTAATGCTGCTCATGACTGTTTCTTTTTGATCTGTAAAGCCGGCATCTGTCAGTCCCCTGCCCATCTGTGCGGGCACAGTCTAACACTGGCGTTGAAGATACAATCACTACCTTTCCAGGTCAGAAATGGATATTAACAGTTTTTCAAATAAGAGCAGTAAGAAATTCACTAGTCAGCGTGTACGCTCACAGTGCATTGTATGTACAAAAGATTCATAATTTCATCATGTGAAAAAAGATCATCATACAGGAAAGCGTGATAGGATACCCATCCACTAGTATCAAGTGCTCATAAAATTGCATTGTGCAGATTTATTTATTTTTTTTACTTTTTTTTCCTACACATTTTAGCAGCCAAGGGCAGACTTGGAACTCAAAAAACTAATAGTGCCTGCATCCACCTGAAAGAAAGCTGTCACTTCCACCTAATTTATAGTCCACTGCATGCTGTCAGGAAAGATGCAGTCCTAGTAACAGAGAGACAGAGGATGGCAGAGAAATGAGGGGTGTCAGAGCTAGCTGAGATGCCGAGCCTGATCACAAAATAAAAAACTGCTTCTACACTGCTTCTGAATTCACAGGAGCCTCCTTATCTGTTCTGTGAGCTCTGGCTCTGAAAACAAACATAGTGGGTTACTGCAGTACAGTGATGGCAGATTCCAGAGAAGGGAGAGAAATGCATCTAGCTGTGCAGCTGAAACGGGGGGTAATATGGCTGAAATAGACATTAGGGAAGCCCAAAAAACACATATTCCTTCACAGTTATGATTGTACAAAGAAGCACAGCCGTTCTGCAAACTTATTTTTTATTATTTTTTAACTCCGGTATGATTTAACCACCTCCCGACCGCCGTACGCGTATATGCGTCCTGGAGGTGGTTGCTTTACTCCTCCTGGACGCATATACGCGTCTTCTCGCGAGACGCGAGATTTCCTGTGAACGCGCGCGCCAGGCGCGCGCGCTCACAGGAACAGAAGGTAAGCGAGTGGATCTCCAGCCTGCCAGCGGCGATCGCTCGCTGGCAGGCTGGAGATCCGAATTTTTAACCCCTAACAGGTATATTAGACGCTGTTTTCATAACAGCGTCTAATATACCTCCTACCTGGTCCTCTGGTGGTCCCTTTTGTTAGGATCGACCACCAGAGGACTCAGGTAGGTCAGTACAGTCCCACCAAACACCACACTACACTACACTACACCCCCCCCCCCCGTCACTTATTAACCCCTTATAAACCCCTGATCACCCCATATAAACTCCCTGATCACCCCCCTGTCATTGATCACCGCCCTGTCATTGATCACCCCCCTGTCAGGCTCCGTTCAGACGTCCGCATGATTTTTACGGATCCGATCCATGTATCCATGGATCCGTAAAAATCATGCGGACGTCTGAATGGAGCCTTACAGGGGGGTGATCAATGACAGGCGGGTGATCACCCATATACACTCCCTGATCACCCCCTGTCATTGATCACCGCCCTGTCAGGCTCCATTCAGACGTCCGCATGATTTTTACGGATCCGATCCATGTATCCATGGATCCGTAAAAATCATGCGGACGTCTGAATGGAGCCTTACAGGGGGGTGATCAATGACAGGCGGGTGATCACCCATATACACTCCCTGATCACCCCCTGTTATTGATCACCGCCCTGTCAGGCTCCATTCAGACGTCCGCATGATTTTTACGGATCCGATCCATGTATCCATGGATCCGTAAAAATCATGCGGATGTCTGAATGGAGCCTTACAGGGGGGGGTGATCAGTGACAGGGGGGTGATCACCCTGATTACCCTGATCACCCGCCTGTCATTGATAACCCCCCCTGTCAGGCTCCATTCAGACGTCCGCATGATTTTTACGGATCCGATCCATGTATCCATGGATCCGTAAAAATCATGCGGACGTCTGAATGGAGCCTTACAGGGGGGGTGATCAGTGACAGGGGGGTGATCACCCTGATTACCCTGATCACCCCCTGTCATTGATAACAGGGGGGGTGATCAGTGACAGGGGGGTGATCACCCTGATTACCCTGATCACCCCCTGTCATTGATAACCCCCCTGTAAGGCTCCATTCAGACGTCCGCATGCGTTCTGTGGATCCGATCCATGTATCCATGGATCCGTAAAAAATCATGCGGATGTCTGAATGGAGCCTTACAGGGGGGGGTGATCAGTGACAGGGGGGTGATCACCCTGATTACCCTGATCACCCCCTGTCATTGATAACCCCCCTGTAAGACTCCATTCAGACGTCCGCATGCGTTCTGTGGATCCGATCCATGTATCCATGGATCCGTAAAAAATCATGCGGATGTCTGAATGGAGCCTTACAGGGGGGGTGATCAGTGACAGGGGGGTGATCACCCTGATTACCCTGATCACCCCCTGTTATTGATAACCCCCCTGTAAGGCTCCATTCAGACGTCCGCATGCGTTCTGTGGATCCGATCCATGTATCCATGGATCCGTAAAAAATCATGCGGATGTCTGAATGGCGCCTTACAGGGGGGGTGATCAGTGACAGGGGGGTGATCACCCTGATTACCCTGATCACCCCCTGTCATTGATAACCCCCCTGTAAGGCTCCATTCAGACGTCCGCATGCGTTCTGTGGATCCGATCCATGTATCCATGGATCCGTAAAAATCATGCGGACTGTCTGAATGGAGCCTTACAGGGGGGGTGATCAGTGACAGGGGGGTGATCACCCTGATTACCCTGATCACCCCCTGTCATTGATAACCCCCCTGTAAGGCTCCATTCAGACGTCCGCATGCGTTCTGTGGATCCGATCCATGTATCCATGGATCCGTAAAAATCATGCGGACGTCTGAATGGAGCCTTACAGGGGGGGTGATCAATGACAGGGGGGTGATCAGGGAGTCTATATGGGTGATCACCCCCCTGTCATTGCTCACCCCCCTGTCATTGATCACTCCCCCCCTGGTAAGGCTCCATTCAGCCATTTTTTTTGGCACAAGTTAGCGGACATTTTTTGTTTGTTTTTGTTTTTTCTTACAAAGTCTCATATTCCACTAACTTGTGTCAAAAAATAAAATCTCACATGGACGCACCATACCCCTCACGGAATCCAAATGCGTAAACATTTTTAGACATTTATATTCCAGACTTCTCACGCTTTAGGGCCCCTAAAAAGCCAGGGCAGTATAAATACCCCACATGTGACCCCATTTCGGAAAGAAGACACCCCAAGGTATTCCGTGAGGGGTATATTGAGTCCATGAAAGATTGAAATTTTTGTCCTAAGTTAGCGGAAAGTGAGACTTTGTGAGAAAAAAAACAAAAAAAATCAATATCCGCTAACTTATGCAAAAAAAAAAAAAATTCTAGGAACTCGCCAGGCCCCTCATTGAATACCTTGGGGTGTCTTCTTTCCAAAGTGGGGTCACATGTGGGGTATTTATACTGCCCTGGCTTTTTAGGGGCCCGAAAGTGTGAGAAGAAGTCTGGGATCCAAATGTCTAAAAATGCCCTCCTAAAAGGAATTTGGGCCCCTTTGCGCATCTAGGCTGCAAAAAAGTGTCACACATCTGGTATCGCCGTACTCAGGAGAAGTTGGGGAATGTGTTTTGGGGTGTCATTTTACATATACCCATGCTGGGTGAGAAAAATATCTTGGTCAAATGCCAACTTTGTATAAAAAAATGGGAAAAGTTGTCTTTTGCCAAGATATTTCTCTCACCCAGCATGGGTATATGTAAAATGACCCCCCAAAACACATTGCCCAACTTCTCCTGAGTACGGCGATACCAGATGTGTGACACTTTTTTGCAGCCAAGGTGGGCAAAAGGGCACATATTCCAAAGTGCACCTTTCGGATTTCACCGGTCATTTTTTACAGATTTTGATTGCAAAGTACTTCTCACACATATGGGCCCCTAAATTGCCAGGGCAGTATAACTACGCCACAAGTGACCCCATTTTGGAAAGAAGACACCCCAAGGTATTCCGTGAGGGGCATGGCGAGTTCCTAGAATTTTTTATTTTTTGTCACAATTTAGCGGAAAATGATGATTTTTCTTTTTTTTTCTTTTTTCTTTACAAAGTCTCATATTCCACTAACTTGCGACAAAAAATAAAAAATTCTAGGAACTCGCCATGCCCCTCACGGAATACCTTGGGGTGTCTTCTTTCCAAAATGGGGTCACTTGTGGGGTAGTTATACTGCCCTGGCAATTTAGGGGCCCAAATGTGTGAGAAGAACTTTGCAATCAAAATGTGTAAAAAATGCCCTGCAAAATCCGAAAGGTGCACTTTGGAATATGTGCCCCTTTGCCCACCTTGGCAGCAAAAAAGTGTGACACATCTGGTATCGCCGTACTCAGGAGAAGTTGGGGAATGTGTTTTGGGGTGTCATTTTACATATACCCATGCTGGGTGAGAGAAATATCTTGGCAAAAGACAACTTTTCCCATTTTTTTATACAAAGTTGGCATTTGACCAAGATATTTTTCTCACCCAGCATGGGTATATGTAAAATGACACCCCAAAACACATTCCCCAACTTCTCCTGAGTACGGCGATACCAGATGTGTGACACTTTTTTGATGCCAAGGTGGGCAAAGGGGCACATATTCCAAAGTACACCTTTCGGATTTCACCGGTCATTTTTTACAGATTTTGATTGCAAAGTACTTCTCACACATATGGGCCCCTAAATTGCCAGGGCAGTATAACTACGCCACAAGTGACCCCATTTTGGAAAGAAGACACCCCAAGGTATTCCGTGAGGGGCATGGCGAGTTCCTAGAATTTTTTATTTTTTGTCGCAAGTTAGTGGAATATGAGACTTTGTAAAGAAAAAAGAAAAAAAAAGAAAAATCATCATTTTCCGCTAAATTGTGACAAAAAATAAAAAATTCTAGGAACTCGCCATGCCCCTCACGGAATACCTTGGGGTGTCTTCTTTCCAAAATGGGGTCACTTGTGGCGTAGTTATACTGCCCTGGCAATTTAGGGGCCCATATGTGTGAGAAGTACTTTGCAATCAAAATCTGTAAAAAATGACCGGTGAAATCCGAAAGGTGCACTTTGGAATATGTGCCCTTTTGCCCACCTTGGCTGCAAAAAAGTGTCACACATCTGGTATCGCCGTACTCAGGAGAAGTTGGGGAATGTGTTTTGGGGTGTCATTTTACATATACCCATGCTGGGTGAGAAAAATATCTTGGTCAAATGCCAACTTTGTATAAAAAAATGGGAAAAGTTGTCTTTTGCCAAGATATTTCTCTCACCCAGCATGGGTATATGTAAAATGACACCCCAAAACACATTCCCCAACTTCTCCTGAGTACGGCGATACCACATGTGTGACACTTTTTTGCTGCCAAGGTGGGCAAAGGGGCGCATATTCCAAAGTGCACCTTTCGGATTTCACCGGTCATTTCTTACACATTTTGATTGCAAAGTTCTTCTCACACATTTGGGCCCCTAAATTGCCAGGGCAGTATAACTACGCCACAAGTGACCCCATTTTGGAAAGAAGACACCCCAAGGTATTCTGTGAGGGGCATGGTGAGTTCCTAGAATTTTTTATTTTTTGTCGCAAGTTAGTGGAATATGAGACTTTGTAAGAAAAAAATAAAAAATAAAAAATCATCATTTTCCGCTAACTTGTGACAAAAAATAAAAAGTTCTATGAACTCACTATGCCCATCAGCGAATACCTTAGGGTGTCTACTTTCCGAAATGGGGTCATTTGTGGGGTTTTTCTACTGTTTGGGCATTGTAGAACCTCAGGAATCATGACAGGTGCTCAGAGAATCAGAGCCGTTTCAAAAAGCGGAAATTCACATTTTTGTACCATAGTTTGTAAATGCTATAACTTTTACCCAAACCATTTTTTTTTTGCCCAAACATTTTTTTTTTATCAAAGACATGTAGAACTATAAATTTAGCTAAAAATTTATATATGGATGTCGTTTTTTTTGCAAAATTTCACAGCTGAAAGTGAAAAATGTCATTTTTTTGCAAAAAAATCGTTACATTTTGATTAATAACAAAAAAAGTAAAAATGTCAGCAGCAATAAAATACCACCAAATGAAAGCTCCATTAGTGAGAAGAAAAGGAGGTAAAATTCATTTGGGTGGTAAGTTGCATGACCGAGCGATAAACGGTGAAAGGAGTGTAGTGCCGAAGTGTAAAAAGTGGCCTGGTCATGAAGGGGGTTTCACCTAGCGGGGCTGAAGTGGTTAAGATAAGAACAGAGTATAGTTATCTGGGGGTAATAAAGAGGAGCAGCATTATTCCTTCATTTCCAGACTGACTTGCCAGGGGTTAAACACTTATTCCACCTATCTCCATGCCCAAGCATCTCCCATAATGATAATGGGATTTCTTTAAAGCACATTTGGAGATAATTAACACTGCATGAAAGAATAACTCCCAATAGCAGTGATTGGATGTTCAGGTTTGTGAATATCGCATTTATTTTAGAACTTTATAAAAAGACCACTAAGTGAATTTTAATATGATCAGCTTATTTGTCAGCTCCCAGAGCTGCTCTTCCTGCAAGCGAATAGAACACAAATTATTCACAGCACTCTTATGGTCATTTCATTTTTCTGCTCTTTATTGTGGTGAATGCTTAATAAGGGACAATATACTGTGTGTACAGCAGGGCTAGCTATATTATTAAAGGGGTATTCCAGATCCCCATTCCCATAATGGGCTGTATGCAGAGAAAATAAAGTTACATTTGGACAATAATCAGTGATTTTCCCTTCAAACTGTTAACCCAATAGTCATAACACTGAATTACATGACAGGCCCAACAACTTTGGTAACCTTTCTGTGGAGGCATCGCAAATCAGATGGTGGAACAGCCTGGAGGTCACTCTGTTCTGGGTTGCAGTTGCAAGAACAAGTTACAGTAGACTTTTTTTTTTCCTATGCCACTGGTGAACAAAATCATTGGTTTATATGAACCGTAGACCCAAGATATAGAGATCTTTTTCTAACATTCACAAATCAATTGCCAGCAGTTTGCAGTAAAAGTATTGCTGGGTGTTACCAGTAGCGGGTGTGTCTGACTCTGTCCAATCAGTACTGCTGGTGTCAGACGTTGCAGGTACACACCCCCAACTGGTTACCTCCCCTCTGTACCTCTACTGCAGACCACTAGCAATTCATTCATAACTTCTAGTAGAAATAATAAAGGAATGGGACAACATAGAGACATAAGAATAGATGCTCCAGCAGTGATATTACATGTGCAAGTAGTTACTAAAACAGACCCGTCAGGAGCAGTGACAGGTCCTCTTTAACTCCTTCACGACTGCAATACATTTATATACGTGATATTTGCACATGCCCCGTGCAGCTATCACGTCTATAAACGTCAAACCAGCTCTTTAATCCAAGCGCTGCAAAGGATTAAAGCTTCTGCCCCTGCACTGCTGCTGTCACGGACAGCATACAGTGCAGTAATGCCGGCAAGGGACCAATCAGAGTGGCACCTTGCCGGCAATCGATCCGATTGGTTAGTCTGTGCAGACTAGCCAATCGGATCGCGGCAGTGAAAAAAATGTCGGTTTCAGGCTCTGATCTGCGCTCTGCAGATCAGAGCCTGGAATCAGGTAGTGTTTCTGTGCCCCCCGATCTGTGCGCCTCCAACGCCCCCCTGTCCGCGCCTGCCCCTGATGCAGTTCCCCCGCCCCATCCATATTCATGTAGTCTGCCCCTGATGCGGTCCGCCCCCTCCCCGCCCCATGCATTCTCCCCGCCCCTCCTGCCCCAGCCTCCCTCAATGTTGGCGGCCATACCCCCCCTTTCCAGCGCTGCCCCGGGCCCCCTGCTGTGTGTGATGGCGGCGGCTCCATTCCTGAGCCGCCGCCATCAGCAGCGAGTGTCAGCTCTATGCTTATACTCTGCTGTAACCCTATCCATGGGGTAATAGAGGGAGGGAGCTCCCTCTCTCAACCATCGGGGCTGCCGTGCTGTGATGGCAGCGCCCAATGGTTGCCATGGCAACCGGACGCTTTGCAAAAGCGTCCGCTGTTGCCACCTACAGGGCATATAATAGTATTATACTTTGCAATGGAAGAGCATTGCAAAGTATAGTACAGCCATCAGCCCCACTGGATCTTCATGATCAAAATAATAAAAATGAAAAATAAAAATTAAATAAAAATGTAAATTAAAAAAAGAAATTGCCTTTTCCTATAAAAAAATGAAAAAATTAAATAAAATACACACTTTAACCCCTTAAGGACCGGGCTCATTTTCACCTTAAGGACCGGGCCATTTTTTGCAAATCTGACCAGTGTCACTTTAAGTGCTCATAACTTTCAAACGCTTTGACTTACCCAGGCCGTTCTGAGATTGTTTTTTCGTCACATATTGTACTTCATGACACTGCTAAAATTGGGTCAAAAAAGTTATTTTTTTTGCATAAAAAAATACATTTTTTACCAAAAATTTTGAAAAATTAGCAAATTTCAAAGTTTCAGTTTCTCTACTTCTGTAATACATAGTAATACCCCCAAAAATTGTGATGACTTTACATTCCCCATATGTCTACTTCATGTTTGTAGCATTTTGGGAATGATATTTTATTTTTTGGGGATGTTACAAGGCTTAGAAGTTTAGAAGCAAATTTTGAAATTTTTGAGAAATCTTCAAAATCCCACTTTTTATGGACCAGTTCAGGTTTGAAGTCATATTGTGAGGCTTAGATAATAGAAACCTCCCAAAAATGACCCCATTCTAGAAACTACACCCCTCAAGGTATTCAAAACTGTTTTTTCAAACTTTATTAACCCTTTAGGTGTTCCACAAGAGTTAATGGCAGATGGAGAAACAATTTTGAAATTTCTATTTTTTGGAAAATTTTCCAATATAATAAATTTTTTCCAGGAGTAAAATAAGGGTTAACTGCCAAGCAACACTCAAAATGGGTTGCCCTGATTCTGTAGTTTGCAAAAACACCCCATATGTGGTCGTAAACTACTGTTTGGCCGAACGGTAGCACATAGAAGGAGGGGAACACCATATGGGTTTTGGAAGGCAGATTTTGCAGGACTGGTTTTGTTTATACCATGTCCCATTTGAAGCCCCCTGTTGCACCCCTAGAATAGAAATTTCAAAAAAGTGACTCCATCTAAGAAAGTACACCCCTCAAGGTATTCAAAACTGGGTTTACAAACTTTGTTAACCCTTTAGGTGTTCCACAAGAGTTAATGGCAGATGGAGAAACAATTATGAAATTTCAATTTTTTGGAAAATTTTCCAATATAATAAATTTTTTCTAGGAGTAAAACAAGGGTTAACTGCCAAACAACACTCAAAATGGGTTGCCCTGATTCTGTAGTTTGCAAAAACACCCCATATGTGGTCGTAAACTACTGTTTGGCCGAACGGTAGCACATAGAAGGAGGGGAACACCATATGGGTTTTGGAAGGCAGATTTTGCAGGACTGGTTTTGTTTATACCATGTCCCATTTGAAGCCCCCTGTTGCACCCCTAGAATAGAAATTTCAAAAAAGTGACTCCATCTAAGAAAGTACACCCCTCAAGGTATTCAAAAATGGGTTTACAAACTTTGTTAACCCTTTAGGTGTTCCACAAGAGTTAATGGCAGATGGAGAAACAATTATGAAATTTCAATTTTTTGGAAAATTTTCCAATATAATCAATTTTTTCTAGGAGTAAAACAAGGGTTAACTGCCAAACAACACTCAAAATGGGTTGCCCTGATTCTGTAGTTTGCAAAAACACCCCATATGTGGTCGTAAACTACTGTTTGGCCGAACGGTAGCACATAGAAGGAGGGGAACACCATATGGGTTTTGGAAGGCAGATTTTGCAGGACTGGTTTTGTTTATACCATGTCCCATTTGAAGCCCCCTGTTGCACCCCTAGAATAGAAATTTCAAAAAAGTGACTCCATCTAAGAAAGTACACCCCTCAAGGTATTCAAAACTGGGTTTACAAACTTTGTTAACCCTTTAGGTGTTCCACAAGAGTTAATGGCAGATGGAGAAACAATTATGAAATTTCAATTTTTTGGAAAATTTTCCAATATAATCAATTTTTTCTAGGAGTAAAACAAGGGTTAACTGCCAAACAACACTCAAAATGGGTTGCCCTGATTCTGTAGTTTGCAAAAACACCCCATATGTGGTCGTAAACTACTGTTTGGCCGAACGGTAGCACATAGAAGGAGGGGAACACCATATGGGTTTTGGAAGGCAGATTTTGCAGGACTGGTTTTGTTTATACCATGTCCCATTTGAAGCCCCCTGTTGCACCCCTAGAATAGAAATTTCAAAAAAGTGACTCCATCTAAGAAAGTACACCCCTCAAGGTATTCAAAACTGGGTTTACAAACTTTGTTAACCCTTTAGGTGTTCCACAAGAGTTAATGGCAGATGGAGAAACAATTATGAAATTTCAATTTTTTTGAAAATTTTCCAATATAATCAATTTTTTCTAGGAGTAAAACAAGGGTTAACTGCCAAACAACACTCAAAATGGGTTGCCCTGATTCTGTAGTTTGCAGAAACACCCCATATGTGGTGGTAAACTACTATTTGGCTAAACGGCAGGACATAGAAGAAGGGGAACGCCATATGGTTTTTGGAAGGCAGATTTTGCTGGACTGGTTTATTTACACCATGTACCCTTTCAAGCCCCCTGATGCACCCCTAGAGTAGAAACTCCATAAAAGTGACCCCATCTAGGAAACTACGGGATAAGGTGGTTGTTGTTTTGGGACTATTTTTGGGGTAAATTTGATATTTGGTTGCTCTATATTACTCTTTTTGAGGCAATGTAACAAAAAATTAAAATCTAAAATTGTTTCTACATTCGCTATTTAGTTTTGTGGAACACCTAAAGGGTTAACATAGTTTGTAAAGTAACTTTTGAATACCTTGAGGGGTGTAGTTTCTTAGATGGGGTCACTTTTTTGGAGTTTCTAGTCTGGGCTACATCAGGGGGGGCTTCTAATGGGACATGGTGTCAAAAAAAAAACTGTCCATCAAAATCTGCCTTCCAGAAACCGTATGGCGTTCCCTTCGTTCTATGCCCTGCCGTGCGGCTATATAGCCATTTACGACCACATATGGGGTGTTTCTGCAAACGACAGAATCGGGGCAATAAATATTTAGTTTTGTTTGGCTGTTAACCCTTGCTTTATTACCGGCAAAATGGATTTAAATTGAAATTTTGCCCAAAAATAGGTGTTTTGGCACCGTTTTTATTTTATATTTTTAACACCGTTCATCCGAGGCGTTTGGTCAAAAGTTATTTTTATAGCGACGACTTTTACGCACGCGACGATGCCCAATATGTATGGCTCTCAGACTTTGGAGACACTAAGCAGGCATCCTAAAACTGCGGCCCTCCAGATGTTGTAAAACTACAATTCCCACCATGCCCTGCTGATGGCTGTAGGTTGTCTGGGCATGCTGGGAGTTATAGTTTTACAACATCTGGAGGGCCGCAGTTTGAGGATGCCTGCACTAAAACTAATATTTTTGGGGGAAAGAAAAATAGTTTTCGTGTCTCCAAAGTCTGAGAGCCATAGTGTTTTATGTTCTCTAGTGAACTGTTGGGGATTATAAAAATTTAGTACTCCATGGAAGTGTGATACTCCCTGAAGCAATCGATAACGCAGAGGCCCGGATGATCGGGGCACGTGTCGCACTGAGTGGTGGTGTCCTTCCGTATCCCCCTCCTGCGACACACTCTGCACTTTTTTTGGGTTCGTCCCTTCTTTCCAGTATGGGGGACCACACCTGGAAAGTGTTGGCCAGGGACGATCCGGGCGCCTCCAGTTCCCGAGGTACTCCGGCCTGCTCTTTCCCGGTCCGAAAAGATCAGGTCCTTGAGGACTGCCTCATAGAATTGGAGGAATGTCCCTGTGCTGCCAGCGCTTCGGGATAGTACAAAAGAGTTGTACATGGCAACCTGCACCAAGTAGACCGCAACTTTTTTGTACCATGCCCGGGTTTTGCGCATGGCGTTATATGGCGTGAGGACTTGATCCGAGAGATCAACTCCTCCCATATACCGATTGTAGTCGACGATACAATCGGGCTTGAGGACCGTTGCCGCGGTACCTCGCACAGGGACTGGGGTGGTGCCGTTACCGTGGATTGTGGACAGCATAAGGACATCCCTCTTGTCCTTATACCTGACCAGCAACAGGTTTCCACTGGTAAGTGCACGGGTCTCACCCCTGGGGATAGGTACCTGGAGGGGGTAGGCAGGGAGGCCGCGCTGATTTTTCCATGGGGGGCTGGTAGGGGGGGGGGGCAAGTGGCAGGGGGGGGTCTGGGGTCTGATAGATGGATCAAAGTTTTGTGTAAAAGTTAAAAGTTTTTTTTTTTTTTCCTAACTAACTTTTCCCTTCTTTCCCTGCCTAACGATGCCTCTCCCTCACTGACCCTAACCTACCTGGGTGGCGATGGGTGCAGGAGGGTGATGGATGGCGATTAGGGGGACACAGGAGCTGGTGCTGGACGATGCTGCCGGGTGCTCGTGCAGAACAGGAAGAGGAGGGGAGAGAGGAGCGCAGGAAGTTTGAATCTCGCGCCTCTCTCCCCTGCACCAATCAGCACCCTGGACAGCAGGTCTGAATTGACCTGCGGTTTTCTGCGATCGCCGATACGGGGGGTCAAATGACCCCCCCCTGCGTTGTTACGGGATGCCGGCTGAATGATTTCAGCCGAAATCCCGTTCCGATTAACCCCCGCGGCGCCGGAATGCCGATTTTAAGTCAGGACGTACCGGTACGCCCTTGGTCCTTAAGGACTCGGGAAATAGGGCGTACCGGTACGCCCTGTGTCCTTAAGGGGTTAAAACGCTTTGACTTATCCAGGCCATTCTGAGATTGTTTTTTCGTCACATGTTGTACTTCATGACACTGGTAAAATGAAGTAAAAAGAATTCATTTTTATTTATAAAAAATACCAAATTTAGCAAAAAATTTAAAAAAATAGCAAATTTCCAAGTTTCAATTTCTCTACTTCTATAATACATAGTAATACCTCCAAAAATAGTTATTACTTTACATTCCCCATATGTCTACTTCATGTTTGGATCATTTTGGGAATGATATTTTATTTTTTGGGGATGTTACAAGGCTTAGAAGTTTTCAAAAACCAAATTTTTAGGGACCAGTTCAGGTCTGAAGTCACTTTGTGAGGCTTACATAATAGAAACCACCCAAAAATGACCCCATCCTAGAAACTATGTCCCATTTGAAGCCCCCCTGATGCACCCCTAGAGTAGAAACTCCATAAAAGTGACCCCTTCTAAGAAACTACACCCCTCAAGGTATTCAAAACTGATTTTACAAACGTCGTTAACCCTTTAGGTGTTCCACAATAATTAATAGAAAATAGAGATATAATTTCGAAATTTCAATTTTTGGGCAGATTTTCCATTTTAATATTTTTTTACTTTTACAAAGCAAGGATTAACAGCCAAAGAACACTCAATATTTATGGCCCTGATTCTGTAGTTTACAGAAACACCCCATATGTGGTTGTAAACTACTGTACGGACACACGGAATGGACAAAAGGAATGCCATATGGTTTTTGGAAGGCAGATTTTGCTGGACTGTTTTTTTTTGACACCATGTCCCATTTGAAGCCCCCCTGGTGCAACCCTAGAGTAGAAACTCCATAAAAGTGACCCCATCTAAGAAACTACACCCCTCAAGGTATTCAAAACTGATTTTACAAACGTTGTTAACCCTTTAGGTGTTCCATAAGAGTTATTGGCAAATGGAGATGACATTTCAGAATTTCAATTTTTGGGCAAATTTTCCATTTTAATCCATTTTTTCCAGTAGCAAAGCAAGGATTAACAGCCAAACAAAACTCAATATTTATGGCCCTGATTCTGTACAGAAATACCCCATATGTTGTTGTAAACTGCTGTATGGGCACACGGCAGAGCGCAGAAGGAAAGGAATGCCATACGGTTTTTGGAAGGCAGATTTTGCTGGACTGTTTTCTCTACTGGACTGTTATCGGACGTGGCGATACCTAATATGTATTCTTTTTTTTATTTATGTAAGTTTTACACAATGGTTTAATTTTTGAAGCCAAAAAAAAACATGTTTTAGTGTTTCCATAGTCTGAGAGCCATAATTTTTTCAGTTTTTGGGCGATTACCTTGGGTAGGGTATGATTTTTGCGGCACTATTTTGGGGTGCGTATAACTTTTTGATCGCTTGCTATTACACTTTTTGTGATGTAAGGTGACAAAAAATGGTTTATTTAGCACAGTTTTTATTTTACATTTTTTACGGTGTTCATCTGAGGGTTAGAAAAGCCGCAAACTGCAGGTCTGAATTGATCTGCAGTTTGCAGCGATCGCCAACATGGGGGGGTCATGGGACCCCCCCCCGGCATTTAGCCGAGGTGCCTGCTCAATGATTTGAGCAGGCATCGGCTTCCGATCACCGTCCACTGCGCGGCGGTGATCAGAAACACACAGGGCGTACAGGTACGCCCTGTGTCCTTAAGCACTAGGACATAAGGGCGTACCTGTACACCCTGTGTCCTGAAGAGGTTAAGACAATAGCCCAAAAAATTAAAAAGGTATGGCTCTCAGACTATGGAGACACTAAAACATCATTTTTTTGGTTTCAGAAATGCTATTATTGTGTAAAACTTAAATAAATAAGAAAAAGTATACATATTAGGTATTGCCACGTCCGTAACGAACTGCTCTATAAAACTATCACATGACCTAACTCCTCAGATGAACGCTGTAAAAATAAATAAATGAAAACTTTTCCAAAACAGCCAATTTTTTGGTCACCTTGCCCCATAAAGTGTAATAATGAATGATCAAAAAATCCTATGTACCCAAAAATGGTACCAATAAAAACCTCAACACTTTCTGCAAAAAAACGAGCCCCTGCACAAGACGATCCGCAGAAAAATAAAAAACATATGGCGTTCAGAAAACCAATCCAGCAAAATCTGCCTTCCAAAAACCGTATGGCATTACTTTCTTTCTGCGCCCTGCCGTGTGCCCGTACAGCAGTTTACGACCACATGTGGGGTGTTTCTGTAAACCGCGGAATCAGGGTAATAAATATTTAGTTTTGTTTGGCTGTTAACCCTCAATGTGTTAAAGAAAAAAAAATGTAATAAAATGGAAAATCCATTTTCCTTTAATTCTTGTGGAACACCTAATGGGTTAACAAAGTTTGTAAAATCAGTTTTGCGTAACTTGAGGGGTGTAGTTTCTACAATGGGGTCATTTATGGGGGTATCCACTATGTAGGCCCCACAAAGTGACTTCAGACCTGAACTGGTCCTTAAAAAGTGTTTTTTGGGAAATTTTCTTAAAATTTTTAAGAATTGCTTCTAAACTTCTAAGCCTTCTAACGTCCTAAAAAAATAAAATGACATTTCCAAAATGATGCCAACATAAAGTAGACATATGGGGGATGTTAAGTAATAAATATTTTATTAGGTATCACTTTCTGTTTTAGAAGCAGAGAAATAGAATTTTGGAAAATTTTGGGTACATTTGGGATTTTTTCATAAATAAAAATGAAATATATTGACTCAAATATATGACTATCATGAAGTACAATGTGTCACGAGAAAACAGAATGGCTTGGATAAGTAAAAGTGTTCCAAAGCTATTACCACATAAAGTGACGCATGTCAGATTTGTAAATTTTTTCCTGGACACTAGGGCATCAATGACCCTTGGTCATGAAAGGGTTAAGGAGGTTCTCTGAGAATGATTTAAAATGGCCACCAGCCACCTTTCCTACCTCCAGGTGATTTTGCGAAGGGAAGCTGTGCCAGTTAGGGATTTTCTTCTTTGTGTATACAGAGTTACATGGTTTGGATGGGTGAAAGTCCAAAAGTAATGAGTCCTAGTTAGCGCTGGTTGATTCAGAGGTAGGAAAGGTATTCCTTCCTGTGATAAAGGGTAAGTGCCTTTTCTTTACTGAAGTGCTGATCAGACTGGACTTGTGCTCTTATAAATTTTAGCAGACCTCTGTGTTAAGTCGTTTCACGAAAGCGTCCAAACATGTAATCTACTGTTTCTGCTTAACCCATTTTCTCAAATGAACAGCTTCTTACCGTATTTTTTATTTCATTGGCCATTTACGTATATTTGCATGAATATCTCTTCTCAGAGTTGACTTATCTTTCTTTATAACTGAGGTTCTTCTCTGCCATTTCCAATTTAGTGCCATTCAATGTGTCAAATATCTGCCAGTTAAAACCCGATAGTAACACATCTCCTTTTTATAATCTGGTTTTATCTACTGGTTACAGATTTTTTAAATGTATTAATCTATTTGCTGAAAATGATTATGGGGGCTGCCATTTTGCCTGAGCTGTTCTTAGCAGCATTTAGAAAGCATTAAGAACTGCTTTACGGCAGCCCCATGGTCCATAGACACAATGGACAGGATGGGACTCCACTGACTTCTATGGTAGAGTTTTACAAGGAAAAAATAGGTAAGATTTGACAATCACCTATTGGGAATGGTGGGTCCTGTCTTATCTCTGCAAAGAGGTGATATCTCCTTATCATTACAGGCAGATTTAGAATGACAGATAAGCAGATAGCTGCAGTAAAGTGATCTGTACAGTCCAAGAAGTGACGCCTATTATTAGGCTTATTGGCCAGCAGGAAAACTGCTGGATTTTATGGCTTTTGTTTAAATATAGATATCAACATGGAAAATAAAAGATAATATCACTAAAATGTCTTCAACAATATGTTAAACATAAAAATGCAATTTAATAGGTCATTTTCTGATGACACATTCCCTTTAAAGTGCCCAAGGGCATCCTTTTAGTAAAATGTTGACCGGGTTGAACTGCATAAATATTAAGTAAGGCCCCATGCACAAGTTCGTATCCATTTTGCAGGCGCATTGACTTCAGTGGGTCCATGGTCTGCATTTTCCAGACAAGTATAGGACATGTTATATCTCTTTGTGTAATAGACAAACGGATGCGGAGAGCACACAGATCAAATTGGTCATACACATTCAGGGACATTGAGTGATGGACGAAAGATATTTTTTGGAGTGTCCTTTCAAAGAAAGATAACTTTTCAGACTATTATTCAAACACAAAAAAGATTGTTCATTGTTAAAGGGGTTCTGCAGTTATTTTAAACTGATGATCTATCCCGGGTGTCGGACCCCCGCCGATCAGCTGTTTGAGAAGGCAGCGGCGCTGGCAGTAGCGCCGCGGCCTTCTCGCTGTTTACCACAGGCCCAGTGACGTCACGACTAGTATCACTGGCCTGGGAGAGGCTAAGCTCCATTCAAGTGAACAGAGCTTAGCCGCGCTCAGGCCATTGATACTAGTTGTGACGTCACTGGGCCTGCTGAAAAAAGCGAGAAGGCCACGGCGCTGCTGGAGAGCCGCTGCCTTCTCAAACAGCTGATCGGCGGAGGTCCCAGGTGTCAGACCCCCGCCGATCAGATGCTGATGATCTATCCAGAAGATAGTTTAAAATAACTGTAGAACCCCTTTAAATTTCATTGCGATGGAAGTTATAGAAACAGTGGAGTGCAGGCCGCTCAGATATTTCCACAACTCTGCCTACTCCCAGACAGAGTATTTTTTCACTTTAATAAATACTTCAATTCATTACACAAAATACAATTATTACAGAATAAATTAAAAAAATAACATTTTAAATGGCCATCTGACAGCAGATTTGTACCTATGAAACTTGCTGACCTGTTACATGTGCACTTGGCAGCTGAAGGCATCTGTGTTGGTACCATTTTCATATGTGCTTGCACTGCTGAGAAAAATTATGTTTTAATATCTGCAAATGAGCCTCTAGGAGCAATGAGTGCATTGTCATTACACCTAAAGGCTCTGCTCTTTCTACAACTGCCATGCCCTCTGTATTTTGATTTACAGGGCCAGGAAGGCGTGATCACATTTATGCTGCCTGGCCCTATTAATCAGAGTGGAGAGGGTGCGGTAGAACTTCCCCAGAATCTATAACCTTGTGGACATTTCCAATATAAATGACTAAATTCAGCTTTTTTCCCTCCTGCATTTTGGACAGTTGGTCTCCTCCTTTTTAATTAACTTTTTAGACCTTCTCAAATTAACTCCTTTAACTCTAAAAGTTTTTTTTTTACATACCTGAATATTTTGAAATTGTAACCTGTTCCCTTTGCTATGATGAAAACCCAGTGACTCAAATAGTTTTCTTTGTGAGCAAAATGCCCTATTAATTTCAGCCATTCTCTATACCAAACCCTGACTTCTCCCTGTAAAGATCATATTTTATCCCACAATTTTATTATTAGTTTAACTATTGGATATTTTCTTAATCCAACTGTGTCCAACTGGCATGATTTCAAAAGCTCGAATATCTCCCCTTTTGGCCAACACTATTATTTAAAAAAATGACCAAATATGGAAATCTTTTCCAATTGATCAAAAACTGGAGTTGGCCTGCCAGATAAAGTCTTAGATGAGTAATTAGCATTCCCTCTTTGCTCTCATCAGCCATAGATCAGAATGCTCTATATCAGTATGGTTATTAAATATTTTTCCCGTTTTATCTCTTATGACATATATATCATACCTCCCAACCGTCTCAGATCCGGCCGGACAGTCCCGGATTGCAGTGGCTGTACCGTTTACGGGGGAGCTATGTCCCACTGTTTGGCAGCTGTCTGACAGTTGCCTGTCTATTATGATGAAGCAGAGAGCCAGCATCGGCTCTCCACACGTCTTGCCTGTGCGGGGGGCGGGGACAGCCAGAAGTCAGCCTCCGCTCCACCTCCACAGACTAGAGCAGCCGATGTCCTGGTGCTAGGAACAAGGTAAGTATGTAGTGTTTATTTTTTTTACTTTCTGTGAGGGGCACATAACTGGACATATTACTGGGGGCACAGCTGGGCATATTACTGGGGGCACATAACGGGACATATTACTGGGGGCACCGTTGGGCATATTACTGGGGGCACAGCTGGGCATATTACTGAGCCACAGCTGGGCATATTTACTGGGGGCACATAACAGGACATATTACTGGGGGCACATAACTGGGCATATTACTGGGGGCACATAACTGGGCATATTACTGGGGGTACAGCTGGGCATATTACTGGGGTACAGCTGGGCATATTACTGGTGGCACATAACCGGGCATATTACTGGGAGCACAGCTGGGCATATTAATGGGGGAACATAACCGGGCATATTAATGGGGGAACAGCTGGGTATAATTCCGCGAGGGGGCACATAACTGGGATTATTACTGGGGGCACAGCTGGGAATAATTCTGTGAGAGGGCAAAATGAGGGCATAAATACTGTTCAGTGGCATGAAGGGGGATTAGGTGCATAGTTATGTTTTGGGATTAGGTGCATACTTTTTTGCTGCCTTACATAACTGAATTTGTTCATAGTCATTCTGAGCCATATTCCACTTGGTCTTTAATACAGCATCTCTCTTGAATAAAAAGTAAGACTCTGCTGCCTGCACTTATCTCCTTTCCTCTTCTTCTTTACAAAATTGCTTTCTAATATACATAATCTGCTCCCTAAATAATCCTCTTGCAGATGCCTTAAGAATGTCCCATACTTATCACGTATGAGGCTGTTCCTGTATTTATAAGAATAAATTCTTGCAGTTGATTCCTAATCTCTTCAAGATCCGAAATTAACACTAACCAATATGGGTTAAGTCTAAATTGCCAAACACCTGCTATTTTTGTCACTTGTTTTAAAAATCAACAAAAGAGGTGTATGATCTGATATGGACCATGGCTCATATAAATTGTGATGTACTAATGGAATGGAAACAAGTCAGTCCTATTTCCCTTACAACTGTGCCGTATTTTTTGCTCCATAAGATGTACTTTTTTCCGCAAAAGCGGGAGAAAATGGCATTGCACTCATTAGTATACAGTAGCAATGGGGAGCAGTGAATATAGAGCTCCTGGTGCTGGCTTTTACACACCGTTCCCTGGCCTTCTGTCTGTGCCATGCTGTGTCCTGACTATGTACAGCGTGCAATGTCAGGTCATAGTGCAGCGCTGCAGGTAGAGCACTGGATCTCCCGAGTGCTGGTGAAATCCAAAGCAGGAGAGGTAATTTCTTTATTTTATATCAGATCTGAGTTCTGATGAAGATTGGGAGTCTGGTCTGAAATCTCATGAGGATTGGGGGTCTGATTTGAGAGACTGATGAAGATTGGAGGTATTATCTGAGATCTGATGAAGATTGGGGGTTTAATGAATTTTGGGGATTTGATTTGAGGTCTCATGAAGATTGGGGGTCTGATGAAAAATTTTTTTTTTCTTATTTTCCTCCTTCACAACCAAACCTATGGCCTATGGTCAGGTGCATCTTATTGACCATAGGCCATAGTGAAAAATAAGGTAGTCAATCTGGCAGATTACCATTGAGGCTCAGTCTATTTTTGAATTAATACAATTATTAAAATCTCCCATACCAAACTATGGGACTTCTTTATCCATCATAAAGTTACCCAATTCAGTAAGGATAGATAGCAAGAAAAGGTGATATGTAAAGAAAGGACAGGACCACGTTCATCCTCTTTAACTGGAGAAAAATATAAATCTCTCCTTCTCATACCCCCCTTTTTTTTTATATATTACAACCAAGGGACACCCATGGATTAAAATACTGACACCTCTTGAATATTTAGAATATACTACATGAAATTTCTTTCCAACCCACTTTCTAGATAAAAAATCCTATTCTTTCCTTAAAAACGTCATTTCCCCTAAATAAAGTAAAAAGTTGACATATTAGGTATCGCCGCGTCCGTATCGACCGGCTCTTTAAACATATCACATGACCTAACCCCTCAGATGAACACCATAAAAAATAAAAACTGTGCTAAATAAACCATTTTTTTGTCACCTTACATCACAAAAAGTACAGTAAGCGATCAAAAAGGCGTATGCCCACCAAAATAGTACCAATCTAACCGTCACCTCATCCCACAAAAAAATTAGCCCTTACCTAAGACAATCGCCCAAAAAATAAATAAATAAACTATGGCTCAGAATATGGAGACACTAAAACATAATTTTTTTTGTTTTAAAAAAACTTATTGTGTAAAACTTACATAAATAAAAAAAAGTATACATATTAGGTATCGCCGCGTCCGTAATAACATGCTCTATAAAAATATCACATTCAGATGATACAGTAAAAAAAGCTATTTTTTGTCACCTTACATCACATAAAGTGTAATAGCAAGCGATCAAAAAGTCATATGCACCCCAAAATAGTGCCAATCAAACCGTCATCTCATCCCGCAAAAATCATACCCTACCCAAGTTAATCGCCCAAAAACTGAACTATGGCTCTCAGACTATGGAAACACTAAAACATGATTTTTTTGTTTCAAAAATGAAATTATTGTGTAAAACTTACATAAATAAAAAAATAGTATACATATTAGGTATCGCCGCGTTCGTGACAACCTGCTCTATAAAAACTACCACATGATCTAACTTGTCAGATGAATGTTGTAAATAACCCCCCCTCCAAAAAAAAATGGTGCCAAAACTGCTATTTCTTGTTACCTTGCCTCAAAAAGTGTAATATAGAGCAACCAAAAATCATATGTACCCTAAACTAGTACCAACAAAACTGCCACCCTATCACGTAGTTTCTAAAATGGGGTCACTTTTTAGGAGTTTCTACTCTAGGGGTGCATCAGGGGGGCTTCAAATGGGAAATGGTGTCAAAAAACCAGTCCAGCAAAATCTGCCTTCCAAAAACCGTATGGCATTCCTTTCCTTCTGCGCCCTACCGTGTGCCTGTACAGCAGTTTACAACCACATATGGGGTGTTTTTGTAAACTACAGAATCAGAGCCATAAATATTAATTTCCAAATATTAAAATGGAAAATCTGCCAAAAAAGTAAAATTTTGAAATGTTATCTTTATTTTCCATTAATTCTTGTGGAACACCTAAAGGGTTAACGACGTTTGTAATATCAGTTTTGAATACCTTAAGGGGTGTAGTTTCTACAATGGGGTCATTTTTGGGTGGTTTCTATTATATAAGCCTCACAAAGTGACTTCAGACCTGAACTGGTCCTTAAAAGGTGTGTTTTTGAAATTTTCTGAAAAATTTCAAGATTTGCTTCTAAACTTCTAAGCTTTATAACATCCCCCAAAAATGTAATATCATTCCCAAAATTATCCAAACATGAAGTAGACATATGGGGAATGTAAAGTAATAACTATTTTTGGAGGTATTACTATGTATTATAAATGTAGAGAAATTGAAACTTAAAAATTTGCTAATTTTTCAAAATTTGGGGTAAATTTGGGATTTTGTTTTATAAATATAAATGTATATTTTTTACTCCATTTTACCAGTGTCATGAAGTACAATATGTGATGAAAAAACAATCTCGGAATGGCCTGGATAAGTCAAAGTGACATTGGTCAGATTTGCAAAAAATGGCCTGGT